>NW_027325872.1:0-30799 GCF_048418805.1 Vulpes vulpes
CCCTTTTCATCCTTCTCTGGTAGGCAGAGGCAATATCCTGTCTCTGTTCATTGCTACAGTTGGTCGAAAGGTTGACAGTGACGACCTCATCCACACCTTTGGTGTTGATGACCGTTTCAATGTTCAGAGCATCACACTCAGCATCAGAATTGGTGTATGCTTTGACCAGCGCTTATGCACTTGGGTTTGTTTTTTTTTTCACTTGGGGTCTTGGAGTGATCACCCTCCAAGCTGAGCTTGCAGAGAATTTCGTGAACAGTAGACATTTTGAAAGAAGCCGGGCCGGGCGCCAATAGCTGTGAGCGTTCCTGGTTATAGAGCAGAGCTGGCTGCCCTGGGTGGGCTCAATACCATTTTTTAAAAGGTTTATTTATTTGTTTTAGAGAGAGAGAGTGTACAAATAGGGGCAAGGGCAGAGGGGGAGAGAGAGAGAGAGGGAGAGACTCTCAAACAGACTCTCCACTGAGCACAGAGCCCGATATGGGGCTCAATCTCAAGACCCAAGATCATGGCCTGAGCCAAAATCAAGAGTTGGATGCTAACCTGATGCAGCCACCCAGATGCCCCTCAATGCTGTTTTTTAAATGAATGAATCGAGCATTTGCTAAGACCTGAGTTTTTGTGTGTCAGCCCCTGTGCTCAGCCACCACCTCTGAGTCAAAGCCACAGCTCAGGTGTCTTCTCAGCTGAGGAGAACTCAATGCCAGCTCTGTATTTTCTCTGAAAGACCTGGCCAGGAGTGGGACCAACCTGGCAAAGGTGCCTGTCCCCAGATGCACCTGGCCCCTCCTCTCCGTGCTGATCCAGGGATGGAGCACAACCTTGTGAGTGAGAGACTCCGCCATCAGCAATGCAGAGATCCCTCTGTTGGTCCAGGATTCCCCGTCAACACAATAAACAACCCCTGGCTGGTGTTGGCTCAAAATGATGACAAATGAGCTGCCTGTGTATTGCCAGGCAGGGAAAATCATATTTGGAACACAGTGGTGGCTTCCGTGTTAAGCATGTCCAGGAGAATCAGAGAGCCTGGAGGTAGAATTAGGAAGCTGAGCGGCATGGGATTACTCCCCCAGAACACTTGGATGTGGTACAGGGGCAGGCTCGCCGCCTAACCCCGTCTGCCGGGCATTGTTTTATACCTTTGCTGGATGCATCCCCAGCTTGAGAGGAGGGAGATCCTGTTTTGTTTGCATGTCCCCAAGGCACGGCAACTGTGCTAAGCTCTTTTCAATAAATCCCAGGCTGTGCCCCCCCAGCACTGGGTGCAGAGTGGAAACAGGACCACAGCTCAGGAGCTGTGTCTCCCGGCGGCGTGTGGGATCCTTGCAGCTTGAGCTTCGCTGTCCTGAAGACCTGGATTTGACTCCTACCTCTTGCGCTGCTACCTTCTTGAGCTTGAGTGTGCTCTTAAACCTCCGTGAGCTTCAGTCTCATCACACGTAAAGTGGTAGGGGCAGGACGCAATAGCCTGACGTCAGAGGCTCATTGCAAATGTTAGGGAGATAATGTCAGTGAAGCGTGTGAATAGATGTTCATTTCCTTCTCGGACCCTCACGGAAGCACCAGTTCTTCTGGGCTTGTTTGTATGTGGTCTCTGCTGTGCCCCCGGGGACCCAACCACGAGGTGTCCCCGGACAGTTAGTAAGCTGGGCCGTGTGTGTCTAACTCCACTTCCCACTCTGAGCTCCTTCGGGACACATACACACTGCATCCCTCCCGGCTTCCCACCCCCATACGCGTACAGGCTGGAACTAGGTAAATTTCCCCAGATTTGCTGAATGGAAGATTGAATTCAGTTGGATCTCCGGGGTTCTTGATAGAATCTAGGGGCTTCCTAACATGGTTGGGAGAAAATTGCGTCTTTATTTTCACTAATTTCTGGCCGAGACTTGGCATTTCTACCAATGATGAATATAGGCAACAAAGTAGTGGCAATGTGTGTGAATTTGTCACGGGTAAGATCACAGGTATTTTCATTACCTGAAAATATGGTTGTTGTAGCCATCCAGAAATAGCACTGATGCTTTGAGCTGCAGTATTTCATCAGGCCCACTGCTAGATCTTATTAATAATGCATTAATAGGGGAGTGCCCGTATTACCAGATGACAAATTTTCAAAATGTTTTGAAAACTGTATTTCAGCATAATTGGTTCCCTTTGTAATTCTATATGCTTTGCTTTATTTAAAACATTTATTTCACAGAAAACATCATTCACGAAGGCTTCATCAGGCCTCCAGAGAGGGTCATCGCACAGTAAGGATGAAGAACCTCTGGTGTAGGAGGTTTGTGACTCCTTCGAAATGAATGAAAAAGATGGGAGGTTAGCATCCTGCGTATCTTGTTCTAGAGAGTATTTGTAGCTTTTGGTAGGAGCTCCAAGCTGGCAAAGAATTAGGTCAGTGGCTCTCTACTCGGGGTGATTTTCCCCTCCTAGTGGACCCTGGGCAATGTCTGGAGGTATGTTTGGTTGTTACGACTGGGATGTGCTACTTGGCAGTCAGGGGGTAAGGCCAGGGATGCTGCTGAACATGCCACATGCAGAGGACAGAATTATTCTTCCCCAAATGCCAGTAGTGCCAAGACTGAGAAACCCCGGCCTAGACATCACGCCATTAATGGGAGTTTCTCTGAGTGTTAAGACCGATAGGAAAAAAAGAAAAAAAAATCAGCGTACAACTTTATGAGAAACACGTGTGCTAATTCTCTTGTCCAGCCCCTAAGGTTCATCTGCGATGCCCACCAGGTGCCGGGCCCTGGGATTACAGACAGAGGCATGGCCCTGGAGGCGCTCTGGGTCTGCCATTCGGTAGGACGTGTGTGCACCTCTGCTGGGCACCTGTTGTCTGCGCAGTGTCCTGGGTGCTGGGGATGGGCGTGAATGTGATGGGACATGGTCTCTACCCCGTGGAGTCCACACCCCTCAGGGATGCGTATGCACGTGTGACAGTGGAGAAGCAGGGCGTGTGTTGGGTTGCGTGTTGGGGTGGGGGCGCGTCTCCTCAATGCGGTGATCTGTAAGGTCTCCAGGAGGTGGTGAATTTTGACCTATGACCTAAAAGATGAATAGGAGTTGGCCAGACCAGAGGATGGGGAAAGGATGCTTCAATCGGGGGGGGGGGGGGGGGTGGGGGGGGGTGGGGGGACTCAGTTTGGCGACTCAGAGTGAGCAAAGGAGCGGAATGTAGTCTGGCTGTGACCGGAGCATCATTTAAGGGAAAGAGCTGCAGAAAGGTGAAGAGAGGAACAGGGCCTGGCTCATGCAGGGAAGCGGCATCTCTTGCACCATATTGAGGATTAAGGGCTTTATCCAGGGGAGCCATGGGAGGAGTTTAAGCAAGAGTAGAGGCTGCTTTTGTTCGGCTGCAAGGTACAGATCGGGAGGGAAGAGAGAAGACCTGGAATTTGGTGGATGGTGGTTGGAGAGAGGGAAGAAAAGAGGAAAGGACAGATGGAGGGAGGGAGGGAGGGAGGGAGTGACAGAGGGGCGGAGGGAGAGGGAAGGAGGAAAGGACAGATGGAGAGAGGGAGGGGGAGAAGGAGGGAGGGAGGAGGGGAGGCAGAAACTGCCCAGGAAACCAGGGAAGACTCCTCAAAGGAGGTGCTCTGTGAACTGAGTCGTGAGCAGGGAGTAAAGCTGGGGAGGGGGGGGTAGGAGGCGGGGGAAGGGCATTCCAGGGCAAGCCTGTGAGGGCCTGGGGGTGTTTATGGAGCAAAGCTGGGTGTGTAGGGGAGGGGGGCGAAGACATGGTCCCTGGCGTGGTCTCTGCCCCGCTCCTGAAGGGCCAGAGATACTGTTCGGTTCGCTCCCTGCCCCCCCCCACCCGTCCAGGCAAGGGCCCCGTGCCAGAAGGTGTGCCCACAGCTGGACCATAGTCCCGCTATAGACCTGAGGTGCACAGGTGGCTCCGCGTGGCAGGCGAGTCGCATCCGGTGGACGTGATGGCCTGCGCCACATCTGCGGCTTCCCTCTGCGTTTCCTCTTGGGGGGCTTTCATTAATTACATGGCTTCGATGAATCGGTAGCTCGGCCCAGAGCACACTCCCAAAATTCCAGTCTATAGCCTTAATTGCCTTCTGGCCATTTCCATCTGGATTTCCCACTGGCTTCTCCAACTAAATTTGTCCAAAATTGACCTTATCAGTCAATAAATATTTGCAGAATTGAATTGAATTTTCCTGCCAAACTTCTCAAAAGAGTTATCTCCTCAAAATTATCATTATTTGTAGACAACATGACTGTGTACCTAAAACACCCAAGGGAATCAACCGAGAAATCTTTGGAATTAATAAGAGTTCAGAAACCCAGTTGGATGCAAGATGAATATATAAAAATCAATAGGTTCTCTGTATATCTGTAAAAACAGCTAGAAAAATAAAATCATGGGAAAAATGTTATTCACTAGAGCAAGAAAAAGTGCTTAAAATGTCTGGGAACAACCTTAACAAGATGTGACTGGGACCTATATGAAGAAAAGCACGAATCTTTATGGAAAGATTAGCTGGTATTTATTGACCACATGTCCTGTGCCAGGTACCGTCTGAGCATTTAGCAATTAGCAGGTACCAGCACATTAATCTATACAGCCATCCTTGAAGTGGGTGTTAATTTTAAAGATGTCCAAACTAAGGTTTAAAGGGTTTACATGAAGTGCCCAAAAAGTACAGAAATTTGCTCCCAAGGGTTTTGCTTCCCAAACGCATGCTTTTAACCTTTTCCGAAGCCACCTCCCCAATAAACCCTAACTACACAGATAAATGAAATTGTAGCGTATCGTCTGAATATTATAAAATGATTAATTCATTTCGGTCATGCATGCATTCATCCCCATAGTAGGTACTGAGTGTCCACAGTGGGCAAGGACTGAACCCTTGAGGTGGTGGAGATAAAAATATGAATAGGCTCTCAAGGAGGCTACTGATGGGGAAGCCACGCAAACGTCATCAGGGCATCATTGGGGAAAGCAAGGATATTCCCAGTGGGCGGCTGGTGGGTAGGGGGGACATCCATGCCATTGTCAGGAGGGTTCCAAGACGGTGGCTTGGAGGCCGGAAGGAATCTCGAAGCACCTGTAGCCAGCTGGGTGAAGGAACTGGAGAGCAAGCATCCCGAGCATGGAGTTGCGTAGGCAATTAATATTTATGAATTCATTCATTCAACCCGCAGCTCTTCCGGGAGCATCTGCCATGTGCCAGTATAGGTCTGGGAGCTGGAGATAGAGCAGAGAACAAAATAGCACCTCTGTTCTCACGGAGACGGCATTCTAATGGGAAGGGGAGGAAAGTGAGCAGGAGAGTCCATGGCAGTGGGTGCTGAATGCTATGGAGAAAAAAAAAAAAAGCAGGAACCTGGGACCCCCAGTGTGAAAGCAGCGGGGCCTGGATTTTATGTAGCGTGGTCTCTGAGAAGGCGATATTTGACTCCAGAGCTGAAGGAAGTGAGGGAGTAGGTCATATGGGTCTTGAGGAAAGATGTTTCTGGAATGAAGGGTCCCAGGGTGGGCGTATGATGGGCTCAAGGAATGGCCCGGGGGCAGCATGGCTGACCGTGAAAATGAGGGGACAAGGGACAGGGCAGGAGGTCAAGAGGCGGTGCAGCATCCATTCAGGTAGAGCTTTCAAGGGCAAGGACTTTAGCTTTTATGTTGTTGGCAGAGATGAGAAGCCAGCCGGTCTTCGGTAGAGAGGTCTTTCTAAAAAATATCACCAAGAAAAAGACAGGTGAATGGTACTGCTTGCAAAACTGGACATTTTAATCTACACACACACACACACACAAACCCTAAACAAAGCAGGAAGCACACAGCCAGGTAGACAACAATATTTGCAACAAACATGACAAAAGAGTAAAATCCAGATTCTATGAAGAGTTAGTACAAATTGGTAAGGAAATCGTGGGAACTTAACGGAAGATTTACGTACGTAAAACTTAGGAACGTCTGTATGTTAAATATCATAAAATTAAAAGGCCACAATGGCTACAGACGTATAGGTAGCACATGTGATGCCTAGAGGACATAAATTTGTAAATCAATAAGAAAAAATAAACACAACTGTGGAAAATTAGCCGAAGATTTCATTGGATCGTTCCCAGAGGGAGGATCTAAAATTATTAAAGAAAGTTGAAAAAAAAAATGTTTAGAATCGAAGTTCTAAAGAGATGTGAAATAAAACAAGATAGCTTTTCTTGGGGATCCCTGGGTGGCTCAGCGGTTTAGCGCCGCCTTCAGCCCAGGGCGTGATCCTGGAGTCCCGGGATCGAGTCCCGTGTCGGCTCCCTGCATGGAGCCTGCTTCTCCCTCTGCCTGTGTCTCTGCCTCTCTGTATGTCTCTCATGAATAAATAAATAAAATCTTAAAAAAAAAAAAAAAGGTAGCTTTTCTTTTTGCACCTGTCAAGGAGGGAAAAAGCCTCCAATAAGAGGACACACAATGCGAGTGAAGATGGCTCGAGATAGGCCTTCATGGACACGGCTGTTGAGAATGGAATTGGAGTGTTTTCCAGAAAGTATTTGCAAGATCCAGAGCCCAAGCATCACAAATGTTCATACCCTTTGAGCCAGTAACCTGCACTTCTGGAAGTCTGTCATAGGGAAACTGTCCAAAAACAGATGCATGAGCAACGACCCAAAGTGTTTAATTCTCCAGGATTGTTCTTGAGCCCCAAATGGGTCTTGGCCGTGTCTGGTCACCACGCTGATGGGAGAGAGGGATGGGTGGGTGGGGGCAGCACATCCTGTGCACAGAGGAGATGCCAGGTGCCCTCCAATGGAGTCCACAGCAGCATTCCCGCCTACAGGGCAGTAGGCTGGTCTTCAGGAGTCAAGAACGGAGACTACAAAAACAGTCACTATAGATGACTCGAGGACCTCTACATCCCTTGCGGCTTTACTTACGGTAACTGAGAGTCGGAACAGGCCCGAGCATGTGTCCGTGGGTGGACGATGGGTCGAGAAGAGCTGCTGAGGCACGTGACCCTGGGCTATGACTCAGCCACGGAAAAGGATGGCATCTGGCTGTTTGCGACAACCTGGATGGCGCCAGCGTGTGCTGTGCTACGTGAAATAAGTCAGGGAAAGACGAACGCCGTGTGATTTGACTCATCTGTGCAATTTAAGAAACAAAACAAAACAAAAGATTCTGAAATGCAGAGAGCAAACTGATAGGATGGGGGAGATAGGTGAAGGGGCTCAAGAGTGCACGTCCCGTGATGAGCCCTGAGTAACGCACAGGATCGTCGGATCACGAGAGCCCACGGCTGAAAGTAATAGAGCACTCGTGTTGCCTCCACTGGAATTAAGAAAATAATAAAAATAAGAATAAAATAATAATAACATAATAATAATAAAAAATGAAAATTTAAAGACAATAAAAATTAAAATAAAGAAATAATAAAAATACAAAAAGAAGTGAAGATCAGGAAGACATTCAGCATCTAGGAGGCACATTTAAAAACAATAAAAATAAAAATAAATAATAAAAATACAAAAATAAGTGAAGAACAGGAAGACATTTGGCATCTTAGAGGCACATTTAAAAACAATAAAAATAAAAATAAATAATAAAAATACAAAAAGAAGTGAAGATCAGGAAGACATTCAGCATCTTGAAGGGACATTTAAAAACAATAAAAATAAAAATAAAAATAAATAATAAAAATACAAAAAGAAGTGAAGATCAGGAAGACATTCAGCATCTTGGAGGCACATTTAAAAACAATAAAAATAAAAATAAAGAAATAATAAAAATACAAAAAGAAGTGAAGATCAGGAAGACATTCAGCATCTTGGTGGCACATTTAAAAACAATAAAAATAAAAATAAAGAAATAATAAAAATACAAAAAGAAGTGAAAAACAGGAAGACATTCAGCATCTTAAAGGCACGAAAGGACATTTAGCCCGTCCGGCAGGGACTCCCGCTCTATTTGCTGCTCTGGCTTATGACTTCCTCAGCTCACTCACACACATATGGTTTCAGGGAGACTTCCCGGTGAGTCAGGCTTCCAGGCTGTCTGCGTCCACAGTGCCCCCCACACGGGTCAGCCAGCCGTATGGACCATTCCCGCCCCAGCCTCGAACCCAAAGCTGGGTGCGCTCCTGCGAGCCAAGCATCCCTCTGGGACTCTGGCCACGGGGCAGTGTTTTCCACCATGCGGAGCAGCATTCAATCTGTCACCAGACCTCACTGAGCGCCCAGATGTGATTTAAAAACCGAAAAAATAAAATTCCGGAAACAATTGAAATGTCTGATGGTGGGAGAACAGTTGAGTAAATCTGGTTTAACCCTGGACCGGAACGTCGTGCATCCCTTTAAAATGCTGTTTCCGAACAGATTGACTATCTTGGGGGAGAAGCTCGTGGCATAATGTTTACCGAATCGTTGCAAAAGGAAACCGAGAAGCGACCTGGATGGCGGGCGGCGGGGCAGTGGTTGGGTAAACTGAGATACAGCCGTGCCGGGGACTATTAGACCTGTATATAAAAAAATAAGTTCGGTTTTATGTATCTACCGACCCCGAAGGCGTCTCTGATGTGTCGTTAAGTGAGAAAGCATTCGCAGAGAAATGAGCTAAAGTAGGATTTTGTTTTTAAGCAAAATAGTAAAAATTCTCCCAGAATGTGTCCATTTGTTTGCGAGGGGGGTGGAGGACAACGGAGAGGGACCTGTCCCCGCCTGGTCACTTTGGGTTGGGTGGAGGGAGGACACCTGGGAGATCAGTTTTCGCACGTGGGTTTCTGCAGGTCTACGTGGATTACAAATGCGCCTTGCCTTTTGTATTTTAAGACTAGAATAATTTAAAAAAAAGATTTTATTTATTTATTCATGAGATTTTATTTATTTATTCAGAGAGAGAGAGAGAGAGAGAGAGGCAGAGACACAGGCAGAGGGAGAAGCAGGCTCCCTGCGGGGAGCCCGATGCGGGACTCGATCCTGGGACCCCGGGGTCACACCCTGAGCTGGAGGCAGACGCTCAACCACTGAGCCCCCCGGGGCCCCAGGATGAGAATAATTTACTGAAGAAAGACCACACGCAGTTATATATACAGTCTTAGCTCCACAGTGTGAAATATGTATGGAAAAATGTAGAAAAAAAATCACAGTTGCCTCTGGAAGGAAAGTAAGGTTATAAAGTTTCCTCTTTTTTTTTTTTTTTTTGTTTTAATGTTTGCCTGTATTTTCCAAATTCAACGAGCCAAGTGTCTGGATTATTACTTAAAGCATAACGGTTTCCGCCTCTCAGCCGTGCAGCTGCCTTCCCTTGCTGCAATACAGCCTCCTGCTACCTGCCTGCCCTCTGCTGGGGTTCATGTGTCCACTCGGCCCCGACTTACTGGATTCTTTTTTTTTTTTCAAAGGTTTTATTTATTTATTCATGAGAGACACACAGAGAGAGGCAGAGACACAGGCAGAGGGAGAAGCAGGCTCCATGCAGGGAGCCCGACGCGGGACTCGATCCCCGGACCCCGGGGTCACGCCCTGGGCCAAAGGCAGGCGCCAAACTGCTGAGCCACCCAGGGACCTCCGATTTACTGGATTCTAAGTGCTGGGGACGCGCAGAGGCCGGGGTGGCCTCCCCGCTCTCAGGGCCCTGCTTACAGAGGGACCGTGTAGACGGCAACTGAGGGGCCTGGCCCGGGAGCCTCCTGTAACGGGCGGGTCTGAGGTGCCCCTGTCCCTCCCCTGTCACCGCTGCGGTCCCTCTGCGAGGAGCCCCTCTCTCCTCTCCCGGCTCTGAGCCCAGGCAGCAGCCGGGGTGCTGGGCACGGTAGCCAGTGTCGCCTCGTGGGTCGTCCAGGCCACGAAGGCCACCGAGGCGCGGGCCTGTGGACCGTGTCCTTCAGCTGCGGTGAGCGCACACTGCTGGGTTCCTCACGTCGGCCCCAGGATCCGGCCCCGTGGCCCATCATGGCGTCCAACCTAGAGGGAGGAATGAACGAATGAATGTGTAACGAGTGAATGAATGACACAATGCAATGAATCACCGGGCCTTAAAATCACCAGATTTTTAGAAACATGAGTAGGTCCGGTGCCTGTGCCAATGAGGGGAAGGTTAGGGAACTGAATCGGGGGCCTCCTTTGAAGTTTTGCTTCATCATTCTTACAGCTGAATATTTTTCTGGTTTCTGGGCCGCTTGCGTCTTCTTATAAACTAATTTGTTCACAAGCCTGTATGATTTTTCAATTACAGGGCTTGTTGATTTCCTATTGATTTGCAATGGTTCTTTGTATATTAAGGCTATTGCTTTTGTGCCAAACACTTTTGTATCCCTTTCTTTTTTGTTTTTTTTTTTTTTGTTTTTTGTTTTTTTTAAGATCTTATTTATTTGAGAGACAGAGCGAGCATGAGTGGGGTGAGGGGAAGAGGGAAACAGAGGAGCAGGCTCCCGCTAAGCAGGAGCCCGATGTGGGGCTCAGGCCCTGGGATCATGACCCGAGCTGGAGGCAGACACTCAACTGGCTGAGCTCACACCCAGGCGCCCCTTCTGTTTCTATTTTTGACATAACGCATACATTTTGCATAAAACTACCGGCTTGTCATATTTCCCACAGCTTTTCTGCTCAGAAAAACCAGTCAGATATGTATCTGCCTATATTTTTTTCTAATTATTTTTTGGCTTGAGTTTGTTTTAACTTCTCTCCATCTGGAGTTTATTTTAGTAAATGGTGTGAGTTGAGGAGGTAGCAGTTCTTTTCCCAGTTAATTCGGTGACCGTGCAAAAAATGCTTTTTCTTTTCTCATTGTTTTTTTTTTTAATGTTGTCCTCTATGCATTTCCATTTTCATGTGCGTTTTCCATGTATTAAGGCCGTCTCGATACTGTTCCATATTCAGCCCGTCGGCGCTTAGACCACCGCCCCACTGGTGTCACAAGCATCATTTGGCCGTTCCGGTGACTCCCCTGCAGGAGGAGGACCCGCATTCGCTACCTTTTCCCAAAATATCCATTGTCCATGACCATCTATTTTTCCAGTTAAACTTAGGTATCATTTTAGCAACTTAAAACAGGTCATTGGGCTTTTGATCAGAATTGCATTAAGCTTATAAATTAACTTTTCAAAAGGTTAATGTTCTAAATTAACCTTTCAGTAGTTCGTCTTCCTGCTCAGGATGACGCTATGTCTCTTCAATTATTCAGTTTTTTGAAACCCCTCTCTAGGTCTTTCCATCCAGCACCTGCTCATTCCTTACTGAGTTTATTTCTGCGTATTATATGCAGTTGGCAGTTATCATAAAGGAGATTTTTTCTTTATATTTTTATCTGTCCCTGGCATATGGAAATGTTATTGATTTTGTAAACTTATTTTGCATTTGGCTACTTTACAGAGGCGTTTTTTTTTAAATATTAGTACTAATAGCTTTATAATTGATTTCTTTGGGTTTTGGGTATATAAAAATATCATTTGCAAACCATGTTTTTCCTTGCTTTTTTTTTTTTTATTTTGCTGTGTGTGTGTGTGTGTGTGTTGCATGAGTTAGCTCTTCCAATAAGTCATGAAACCTCACAGATGAGGTCCCATTCTTGATCTTAACCAGGTGTTTTGCCGTAAGTAGGATGTAGGTGATTGTCCTAAAATGATGCCACATCATGGTAAGATCTTTTTCCTAGCTCCAAATGCTTATTTTAATCAGGGTTACATGTCTAAGTTAGGAAATGCCTATTTAGCACTTATTTCAGAAGGCTTTAACTTTTTTCTCCTTTAATGGGGTACTTTGTGTTAAGAGAGTTCTCAACAGTAAAGTCATTTCAGAGATTAACTGTCCTTTGTCAGTTAATCCCTAAATAGGCTTTAAAAAAAAAAAAACTAGGTTGAGGCCATTTATCAGCATCAGAATTGCGAGGCAGGACTGGGGGCGGGGGCTGCTCAGGGGGGAATCCCGCTGCCAGTAACGAGTAACTGTGTGGTTTGGGCTCCCCTCCTTAATTTCTTAGTTTTTCATCTGTAAAATGCAGATGATATTAATCGTCTCCATCCTCAAGGGCAGTTTGTGAGGTTTGAACAACTCGGTGTGTATAACGCTCTTTGAAGGGCGTCTAACCAAACCTCACTAACTAGAAGCCATGTATTGAATTATTAAGAATGTACCAGGTGCGGGATCTTGGATTTGAGGTGTGGATTCAGAGATTGGAAAACCCACATACGGTCTGTCCTTTCCTGGAACTAGCAGCCTGGCGAGAAGATAGATGCTTGTGAAATCATCCCGTGGAAGCATGGAAATGTGCTTCTATGATACGTGCTCTCAAGGGGAGCTTATGGTGTCATGAAAACAGGGAATAGGGCCATTCAGCTGGTCAAGGGGAGACGCTGAGCTGAGATCTGAAAGATCAATGTGCCCAGAAGGTAGGGGAGGGTGTTCTAGGAAAAGAGAAGAGCCTATGCAAAGGGCTTGTGGCCGCAGGACGATGGCGCGGCTGGTACCAAGGATGAGGGAAGGCAAGTGGCCCCTGGGGCCAAGAGGTCATTCAGGGCAGACCACGCTGTCACCCTGTCAGACACCCTGCCGGGCCCACCCGAGATTTTTCCTGATTGATCCGCGTGAGGAGCCGTGGAAGGCTCGGTGTAAGTGGGGAAGGGGATGAGACCCCATCAATTTCTGTTCGGAAAAGATGCCCTTGGCTGCGTGTTGCAAGGGCGGGGGTAGGGAGGCCGGCGGGCAGGCGGGGAGGTGGAGGCAGGGGCAGGGGCCGCAGCAGCGCCTGCGCATCCCGGGGGGCCTGAGGCTGCAGCTCCGACAGTCGCCCCCCTGCCCTGCGCCGTTGGGGGGTGGGGGGAGCCGTAGGGGTGTTGGGGGGCTGTGGGGGGCCGTGGGGGGCCGTGGGGGACCGAAGGGGGTAAGAACACGAGGCGGGGGAGGGGGGCATGCGGGGGGGAGGAGCCCGCAGCAGGGGGGAGGAGCACCTGGTGGGGGGAGGAGCACCTGGCGGGGGGAGGAGCACCTGGTGGGGGAGGAGCCTGCATCGGGGGAGGAGCACCTGGTGGAGGAGGAGCCCACAGTGGGGGGTGGAGCCCGCAGCGGGGGAGGAGCACCTGGTGGGGGAAGAGCTCCTGGTGGGGGAGGAGCACCTGGCGGGGGAGGAGCCCGAGGACATGCGCTCAGCCGTCGCAGGTGTGCGTTGCAGGGCCTGGCTCCCGACTCCCAGCTCTCTGCTCCCGGCTCCCGCCTCCCCTGCTCCCGTGTCAGCCGCCTGCCCCCGCCCTGGGGGAGGCGGGGCTCCTGGGGGATCGGGGCCTTGGGGTCCTGCGCGGATGCTTCCGGGCCCCCCGACCCGGCTGACCTGCCCCCTCCTGTCGCCCAGGCCAGAACTGCACGTTCCAGCTGCGGGGCCCCAACGGCACGGTGGAGAGCCCGGGCTTCCCGTCGGGCTACCCCAACTACGCCAACTGCACGTGGACCATCGCGGCGGAGGAGCAGCACCGGGTCCAGCTCGTGTTCCAGGCCTTCGCGCTGGAGGAGGACTTCGACGTCCTGTCGGTGTTTGACGGGCCGCCACGGCCGGAGAACCTGCGGACCAGGTACCGCCTGCCCCCGGCGAGCTCGGCCAACACACAGCTCTGCTCCCAGGGCTCTCCCCCTTTCCCTTGCTTTCTCGAAGTTTCCAAAGCCCTTCTCTGGCTTGGGAGCAGCCAGTGGGCTGGACGGATGGGCAGCGTACTTGGGGAGGTGACCTGGAGGGCACAAGGGTCGTGGAGAGACTCATGTCTCCGAAAGCTGGCTTTGCATGCATTTGTGCATGTGTGTGTGCATCTGTGGGTGTGCACTCTTTGCTCGCACAGAAATCTGTTTCCTCCTCTCGAACCCAGCGGATAGACCATGTCTTACCTCCTGGACTTGAAAACCATGGATGCTTGGCTGGCATTGGCCTTGCACGGGCATGGCCTTGGCGGTGGGCATAGAATCGGGAGTGTGGCGGGGGCACTGGGGTGGCTCAGATACGTGTAGGGCTCTTGACCTCAGCCCAGGTCATGACCTCGGGATCGTGAGGTCGAGCCTACCTGTCAGGCCCTGTGCTCTGAGTCAGTCTCAAGCCGACTTGTGTGTGCACACCTGCACGTGCACATGCACATGCTCTCTTTGTCTTTGTCTCTTAAAAGGGAGTTTGGGGCAAGCTTCCCATGGTCACAAACCCCATTCTGGTAATTGGAAGAGAAAACTCTGGAGAGCGCCACCCCCCCCCGCCCCCCAGCAGTCTCCCGAGAGGGAGAGTTCACATCAGGGAGGGAGACAGGCAGGGAGGCTGCAGCCTGTGCAGGCCCGGGTCCCGGCTCTCCTGGGGCTGTGGACCTGGTAGCCACCCTGCTCCATGGCCAGCCGGGCTTCGGGCTGCTCTGGCCGCCGGGCTTCGGGCTCCGCGGGGAAGCAGAGGGCTGGAGGCTTAGCAGCCGAGCCAGGAGCCAGGGCTGCTGCGTGGGACGGTGACCAGCTGGGCCCTGGCTGCTGCTTTGGCTTGAGGCTCTGTGTCCTCCGGGTGCACAGTCCCCAGCGGAGTCCCCGACGGCAACATAGGGCCGCATGGCCAGCTGGCTCCCTTCTCTCCCGCCCCCGGGCCTCTGGGGCACTGCAGGGCTGAGGCCGCCCTGTGTGCTGCTCCGGCCAAGGCTGGGCTTACCCATCCTGTCGAGCATCCCGCGGGTGTGGCACACGGCAGGTCCTCAGGGACCTGGGGGCAGGGGCAGGCCCTGGGGGGCTCTTCACTTCTCCGCTGTGTAGATGCATCAGGGGCACCGGCCTGGGCACAGGGGACGTGGCTGTGAGCCAGCAAAGCCACTGTCCATGCTGAGGCCACCTGCTAAGGGGGGCCATAGGCACCGTGCGACCCAAGGGTCGGGAAAGCGGAGACTGGGGCCCGGGCCAGGCTGTGAGGGAGCAGGCCCACCAGCGGGCACTGAGCACGGGTGACGCCTTCTGTGGGTGCTTTTGGACACTTGGCCGTTGGGTGGCGTGGCAGGTTTTGGGGCCCGTGGCGTGCCTGGCTGGGTGTGGCAGCTCTCCTTGCCCCCTAGTGGCCGTGGTGCGGGCCCTGCTGACACCCAGGTGCGGGGCTCGTGGGCTGCAGAGCAGCCGCTGGAGGTGGGGGGCAGCTCCGGCCAGAGGGGGCACAGCAGCTGTGTTTGGGAAGGAGGCTCCTGGGCGGGCACCTTGTCCCAGGGACCCTGGCGGGCTCTCCATCCATCCTGGGCTGATCCCTTCAGGCGGTGCCAGCAGCCAAGCCCGGAAGCTCGCTGCCTGGGGGACCCCGGGAGGGCAGATGACCCCGGGGCAGCCGGCAGGGCACGGGGGGAGCGGAATTGCCCTTCCCGGAACGTGGCTCCCTCGGGGCTGGGGGGCACGCACTCCTGGTCCCCGTGAGTCGGTGTCACGTCCTGCACGTGCTTGCTCACCCAGGTTTCGTCCTTACTCACGAGTCCGCAGCTTGACGCCCGGGTGTCCGGGGACCATCCACTTCCTGGAGCCTGGAATCGTTGCCCGTGTCTGCTGCGTGCGAGCACACCTCGTTCCTCCACTGTGCTCCTCCGTGTTGGTGTTTTCTTCCTTTTTACCCAATTAGCCTTGTCAGGAGGTCGCCCACACTGCGGGCCTTTGAGCCTTCCCCCTGCAGGGCTCTCAGCGTTTCCCTGTCCCCGTCATCTAACTCATTCCTTTCTGCTTCCATTTTTATTCATTCTTCTCTTCCTCTTACCTTGGGCAAATGTTGATCTTTTGCTGATTTCATGAATTGGTTTCATTATTTCTTGTTTGATCACAAAAACATTAATAGTCATTTTCCCCTAAGTATGACTTTGTGTCCCATAAGTTTTGATGGATACTCGTTGTTTTAGGAAGAGTCTCTCATTGTGGGTTTGTGCCTTCCTTGAATTTATGGCTTTCTCCCCCTCAGGTGTCCCCATAATGTTTGTTATACTTGAAACATTATTATCCAGTTGTATTACGTTACGATCAGATGATGATTTCTACTTTGGAGAATTTGCTGACTTTTTTCTTCCCACAGTAGAAGATCATTTTTTTGGTATGTGTTCTATAAGTATTTGAAAAAAATAATTTTTTGGTGAAAAAATTTGTGTTATTAGCATTATGCCGTTTTTTCTAATTTTTTTGTCTGAATGCTGTTTGTCAAGGATAAGCAAGGCATTGTGTTCGCATTTTCACTATTGTTCTTGTCAATTTACCTTTTTATTTCTAAGTTTTTACCCAATATATTTTGGTGCTATGCTCGTCAGTGTGTATATTTAAACATGAGATAGCGAGAGTGAATTTTATGTTTCTTTCAATACAAAAGTTATCTTTAGTCCCCAGGTTTTTTTTTTTAAAGTCCCCCAGGTTTTTTGTTTTTTGTTTTTTTGTCTTAAATTCTCTTTGATGCTAATATAACCACCTTCGTTTTCTTGGAGGTTTGCATTTATTGGGTCCTCTTTCCCAATTTTTCTGTGTTTATTATTTCTGCCATTGTTTTAGTTATATCTCTTAGGACGTCATATCATTGGATTTTTTTAAGATTCAAAAAAAATTGTTTATTCGAAAGAGAGAGAGCAAGACAGAGAGCACGTAAGTGTGGGGGAAGGGGCAGAGGGAGAGAAGCAAGCAGGGGGCCCGACACAGGCTCCATCCCAGGACCCCAGGATCATGAGCTGAGCCAAAGGCACCCAGGTGGCCCTGGATTTTTATTTCTTTACTTTTATTTTTAAAAATATTTTATTTATTTATTTATTTGAGACACAGAGAGAGAGAGAGAGAGAGAGCATGAGTGGGGTAAGAGGCAGAGGGAGCCCAACTCAGGGCTCAATCCCAGGACCCCAGGGTCATATCCTGAGCAAAAGGCAGATGCTTAACCTGCAGAGCAACCCAGGTGGCCCTGGATTTCTTTTTTCTTTCTTTTTTTTATAAATTTATTTTTTATTGGTGTTCAGTTTATCAACATACAGAATAACACTCAGTGCTCATCCCCTCAAGTCCCCCCCTCAGTGCCCATCACCGTCACCCCCGCCCCCCGCCCATCTCCCGGCCCTGGATTTCTATTTCAAACCCTTCCTAAGAGTTAACAGGAAAGCTTCATTTACCCACATTTTTCGGTGACAATCTATATGTTTGTTCTGGCATGATTCTTAATGCTTTTTGTTTTTAAGTTTCCTTACTCTTATCATTTCCTTTTCTCTACTTGCAAGTACTAGTTTTCTTTACTTTTTCCATGATTTTGATTCTACTAGGGGTGACGTTTCTTCTTCAGAAAAACGTTTTAAGGGGTGTTTCTCTGTCAGCATCTTGTCTGGCTAGGCTTTTTCTTTTTTTTTTTTTTAATTTTTATTTATTTATTTATTTATTTATTTATTTATTTGGCTAAGCTTTTTCTTAATCGAGTCTTACTGGCACTGCATCTTGTAGAAATCCCTTAGTGTGTCTGTCTCTTTCTCCTAGTTCCCAGAATGGACAGTTATATTAGCTCTTTTTAATATACCTTCGATTATTTCCATGAGAACCTAGAGGCTTAGGTTGAAGGGGAGTTTGACATGTTAGCTTGGCTCTTCATCTTGAACTACAAGTTTCTTTTACCATTTTTGTTCTTTTTGATGCTATTGTGAATATAGTTATCTTTTTATTTTACATTATTTTATTTTTTTAAACGATTTTATTTATTTATTCATGAGGGACACAGAGAGAGGCAGAGACACAGGCAGAGGGAGAAACAGGCTCCCTGCAGGGAGAGTCTGATGTAGGACTTGATCCTGGGACCCCAGGGTCACGCCCTGAGCTGAAGGCAGACGTTTAACTGCTGACCCCCCCGGGAGTTAATATTAATATTAAATATAATATTATATATTAATATATATTATAAAATATATGATATTTTATATTATTTTATTTTTGAGTTATTCATTGCTAATCGAAATGCATTTGGTTTTGTACATTGGACTTATGTCCCGTGACCTTGTTGAACTTGTTATTAATATTTCTAACGTATTTTTTTCTTGGATCTGTGAATGAATGTTTTAGTTTTTCGTTTCCAATCTTGATGTCTTTTATTTATTTTGCCTAATTTCCCTGGATGGGCTCTCTAGTACAATCCTGAACAGAAGTGATAAACCTGGACATCCTTGCTTTGCTCCTGACCTTAAGACATTGAGGCTTTCGCTGTTAAGTGCGACGTTAACCTCAGGTCAGTGCTGGGTGCCTTTCGAATGAAGGTTTTGGGCAGCGGACTTGGGCACAGTCTGGCTGCAGTGGGGGAACACGGCGTGGAGTAGGGGCCGGCCTCGTGGCTGCAGACCAGGTGGGAGGCAGTGGTAGCCTGTGCGACACCAACGAAGAGAGATGTGTGACTTTATGTGACGGTTACCGGCAAGGCATTGTCTCTGAGCTGAAGGGTGGATTTATAGGGACTGCGAAGTGGCAGGAAGGAGGAGATGGAGGATGACTCCGCAGTGTCTGGCTTGGAAGCAGAAAACAAACAAAATCAGCGTACGGCGCATCCTGGCCTCTAGTAAAAGGTGTTCTCACGGCGCGCCAGGGTCTTTCCCAAACCGGCGTTTTTCTTTATTCGCTTAGTGGACCAGAAGGCTCATGTCCTCTCATGTTCTTTTCCTGTGAAACCGCAGAGTACAATGGGGCAGCCCTAAATTTATCCCCAGGTAGGTTCTCCATGTATTAATGCTGTGACCTGTGTGAGGTCTTGGGTCCTCATCTATAAAATGGAAGTCACCGTGCCCATCGTTGCCCATTCTCCAGGTGCTTGCATGGGAGCCACCTGCAGCAGATCCCTTCATGCTCCATCAACGGTATTTGCATCCTTCCCCGGCCTTCTGTGCCCAGAACCTAGGAATTTGGAGTATTCTAGAAGGTCCTGCTGTCTGTCCTGATACTGTGTCTGTCAACTTTTTAGATCAGAGGACTGCAGGTGAGGAGCACAGACCCTGAAGGAGGAGGAATCGGGCTCGGGGGAGTCACTCACTGTGGTGGCTTTACTGTGGCCACGGCCACCTGGCACTGGGCAGGACCACCAGGATGTCTGCAGCGGCTTTCTCTCGGCCTCTATAGCCAGTGGCTTTCCGTGTTTATTGTCTACGACTCTGCAGGCAAAACTCAAGTTTTGCGGTTCTGCTGCCTCTGCATTTGGGATGCATTTCTTGTCTCTTCTTCTCTTGCTCTGATGCCAACCTTTCTCGATTCGTAGATGCATTCCGGCACCTCCTCGCCTCAAGCCCCTGCCCCCTTTAAGGCTTCTCTGGCTGCTTGCTCACGGGGTGTGTATGAGCCACAAGCTTCCATCCTGGTTAGATTCTAAGCTCCTTGAGGCTGAAAGTCGGGGCTTCTGTGACATTTTGCTGTGGATGACGTGAGCTTGAGTGCTGGCTGGCCCTTCGCTACTGGGCCTCTGCCAATCACTCTGACTCTTAGCCTCAGCATCCCCATCTATGAAGTGGGTATATCAACGTCTGCTTCATAGGTTGGTTGGGGGAGGATGGAGTTAAATAACAAGTGTAAACCGCTTGGGATTCTGACAAGATAGAAACAAAAGGAATACTCGTGTATTTGTAGAAGAAAATCAGAAAACACGATTAAGCAAAAAGACACACAGCCTCCCAGTCAATGTGTAAGTCAGGGTAGAGCCATGGTTCCCGACCCCCCAGGGGACATTTGGCAGAGTGTCCGGGGGCATTTTTGGGTGTTACAACTGGAGGGGGCACTTTGACATGTTGGGGTCAAGGCTAAACATCCGGCCATGCCTAGGACCGCCCCCGGGGACACATTCCCGTGGTACTGACAGGGCGAAATCTGATGGAGGCGATGGAGGAATGAAGGCCTTGGCATCTGACATACGTAGGTTCAAATCCTATTTTTATATCGATGACCTTGGACAAGGAGCCAACCCATCTGAGCCTCAGTTTCCTCCCCAGCAAAATGGGGAGCTCAGTGGTGCTCCGTGCTGACAGCTGCACCTGGCATCGCTAATGAAGAGGTGCCGGTAGACACACTGCGCACAGCTCGTTCTATATGCAGATGCCATTCATCTCCCAGCGACTCCCTTTCTCTACCAGGAGTTCAGAGCCATCTTCTTGAAAGCATCTCACATTTCATCTAGAGCTATTCACAAGCAGCCACATCCCAGGGTGCCAGAAGGCAGCGTCTGGCTGCTTGAAATTAAATTTACAATAGGAGCTGATCAGATTCTTCTCATAATGGATCAGGGTGGGAAGCGAGAGTGGAAGCTGGCCTTGAAAGCCGCGGAGCCCGTCGGAGTTTGGAAATTAGCAAGCAAAGAACAAAGAGGCTCTGGATGGTGCAGCGTCAGCTCTGCCGGTGAGGTACTGACACAGTCCCCACGTCCCTGCTCTGGCGCAATTAGACGGCCTGTCCGTGCTGGCGAACGTCCCGTTGCATTGCAGTTGACTGTGGGATGGAGTTTTCTAATGACACGCAAGCAGACGGAAATCTGCAGACACACTGCTGATGAACGGCCTCGCCGAGCAGGCGTCGGAGGGTTCAGGGGCGCTGCCGACGACTGCGCTGGGTCAGCGCGGCTAAGCCCCCCTTAGTTCAGGCATTTGGCCTCAGGTTGTGGGAAACACTACAACTCTTCCCCCTAATCACCGGCAGTATGCACCCCGTCATCCATCTGAGGTGGGAAGCAGTTCGGGTCGTTTGGAGCTGGTTGCAGATGTCACTCAACTGGCGTTAGACACCTGTTTGCAAGTCGTAAAAATAACTCCACAAATTCGCCAGATTTACCATCTTCTTGGATCAATATGTGTCTCAGCAGAAGCCCCCGAAGGACCTGCCTGTTTGGATTCCTTTAGAAGTGTTCCCTGGGGCAGCCCGGGTGGCTCAGAGGTTTAGTGCCGCCTTCAGTCCAGGGTGTGATTCTGGAGTCCCGGGATCGACTCCCGTATTGGGCTCCCTGCGTGGAGCCTGCTTCTCCCTCTGCCTGTGTCTCTGCATCTCTCTCTCTCTCTCCTTGTCTGTCTCTATGAATAAATAAATAAAATGTTAAAAAAAAAAAGTGTTCCCTGCATGTCAGTAGGGCTGTCCTTGGAGACAGAGCCTGGAGAGTGTGCTGTGCTGTGCTGGGTGGGCCCTTGGGGACCAAGGGGGAGGGGATTGGTGGTGAGCCCCCCCCCCCAACCGGCCAGGCGCACGCATTCATGGCATTGACTGCCTACCAGGAACCCCACGTGTCGGGGGCACAGCAGTCACCCAACAGCCTCTGCTCTCAGGGGACTCACAGGGTCTTCAGGGAGGCAGAGAGATGCGTGGCAGCCAGTCCCGGGCGTTCCGCGCAGTGGCCGGGGCAGCCGTAGCGTTGGGCGGGCCCTTGTAGGTGCTGATGTAGGGCCCGGGCTGCCTCCCGCCATCTGCCCCCATGGGGGTCGCTCATTCTTTCCTACCCCACCTCACTCCTCAGTTCCTCCCTCGGGACTCCTCTGAGACCCCTGTCCTCAACCTGGTCAGACCCTCTGGCTTACGCTCCTGGGTTTACCATGCGTCCATTGTTCGAGGCTTTACACGAGGGGGTGTGTGATTGTTTATGTCCCACGGGACTGTAAACGCCTTGACTGCAGAGATTGTTTGTGTCTTACCTTCCATCGGATCTCCAGGGCCTGGCCTGGGCAACGAATGAATGAATGGATGGATGAATGAGTGCTCCGTGGCGTTTAAGGTTGCCTGACGGGGCATGGAGGGAGGGATGAGGTCCGTGCTTCAAGCCGGGAGACTAGTACGTGTGCAGGTCCAGTAAGGCAGAGAAGGTGAGGAATATAGGACGACTGTGGGCTCATCCGGGATGGGTCGGAGTGGAGAGATCCCCGGGGACCCCACGTGCCGAGCTAGGGAGCCTGGCATGAGTTCTTTTTTTTAATTTTTTAATTTTTTTAATTTTAATTTTAATTTTAATTTTTTATTTTTTATTTATTTATTTATTTATTTATTTATTTATTTATTTATTTAATTTTTTAATTTTTCGTGGCATGAGTTCTAATGCCAGAGGGGACATAGCAGAAAGTCCTAAACGGGCATTCTCGGTGTTACCTAATCATTCAACGGCACCACCGGGAAATGGGGTCACTTTTCATGGCAGGAGTGAGATGAGTATCTCCGAGTTCTCCTACCTGCTCACGGTCTCTTACCTGCGGGAATGGACTGACCATGGGGCTCCTGGAGCCAGAAACAAGGCTTTTAATTCCCTCCACATCAAATTGCTTCCTTACTCCGTCGGATTCATTTGCATCCGTTTCGTTTCCTTTTTAAAAAATTCATTCCTTTTAAAGCAGTTTCTTTAAGATAGCAGAAGTGATAAGCGCTCAGTACTTTGGGGGAGCCCAGCGATCCTGCGGTGTGTGGGGTCAAACCGCATAAGTGCCTCCTTCCCCAGACCCTCGTCCCAGCCTCGCTCCCAGGAGGTGACCGCTGTGAACAGTTTGGTGTGTGTCCAATTTCTTTTTTAAATAAAGATTCATTAAACTGCCCGTGAGGCTTATTGGGACATCCATCAGCCCTTTAAAAAATTGTTCTGATGAATTAAGTGTAAACTAATTAGAAACATGGATTCAATTACCCTCGAAACACACAAGGGCTTAATAATTAATAGGAAGAGGGCTTGAGGCCAAAGGCATTATGGATTTTATCAAGCCCCTAACATCTGAAAAGTAAATATGTTTGATTCACCCTAAATGCTGGCGGATTTGCCATCCGGAGGCAAACCTGTTGGTAGGAGCTTTGTGTTTTGTTTTATTTTATTCACCAGCAAGCTTTGAGGAGCTTTATGGGGTGCATAAGGTCCCCCATAAATTCTCTGGTCATTCCTATGGGTCCAGAGTACCTGGGCAGCCGCATGGGGCCAGGAAACACCACAGGGTTCTGGGTGGAACGTTCTGCTTATGGCCCAGGGCCATGAGCTATGACACCTTAGATGGAATTGGAGGAGAGCCGGGGGTTGGAATCAATACGTGCCTGTCATGCCAGGTGCTCTGGGAACCGTATCTCATTGAATCTGTACGGCTTTCTCAGGAGGGAGAGTTGCTGCCTCCATTCTTATCACTAAGGACGCCGAGTCTCAACGAGAGGCCCCGTGCCCTGGAGTGCGGGCCGCGTTCAGGCTCCCAGGTCTGCTAGACAGCCATGTGTGCACAAGTCTGCACGAAGCCGAGGACGCCACCACTGGGAGGAGGGGGAGACAGGGCCTGCCTGGCCTGGGCTCAGGAAACCAGCCCCCGTGACCCCTGGGGCAGCCATGGGCTCCGTGACCTAAGGCCGGGGGCGGGTGTGGGTAGACGCGTCGTGGGTGGATGGGGAGGGAGCTTGGCAGCTGAGGATGCGTGAGGCCAGGCGGGTTGCAGCGTCGGGGCCCTGAGCCATCTCGCCGTGCCCAGGAGGACCCCGTGGCTAAAGGTCAAAGTCAGTCATTGCAGCAGCAGTGAGAGTCGAAGGCCCCATGGAGCCCGAGTGAGCGCAGGCACCGCGTGGACCCCTCTGCAGGCCCACGACCACTCGCTGCCGTCTCACGTGCCCCCTTCTTCCCGGGTGGCCGTGTGCACCGGAGCCCCCACCTGCTGCCGACGGGCTGCATCCTGCCCAAGTGGCGCTTGGCGTGCATCCCTGAGGGCCCGAGGCCCATCGTCCCTCCATCACTGGCGTCTGAGCCCTCGCTAGTTCGGGGGCTTTGCCGTGAAGCAGTTTGCTCTAGAACCACCAGTGGCAGGTGGGCGTTCGGGGAGCAGCATCCCTGAGCTCCCTGGAGTTGGCGTGTGGTCTTGTTCGGGGACACGGGGCTCCTGGACGGTCTGCGCTCTGAGGCCACGGACGCACACTGAGGGATTTGTGTAGAGTGGTTGATTGTGCTCCTGGCTTCTGGGGGGGTCTCCCTGGCCCCCCAGGTGCCGGCTGTCGTCCCACCCCCGCCCTGCGGCCCCGGCCCCGGCCCAGAGCAAGATGGGCCTCGCGGTCAGCCGGCCTCCACGCGTGTCCCTGCGCTGCCGCCACTCACTGGCTGTGGCTCGGAGGGGCCTGCATCCCTCTGGGTCCCAGGGCCTCTGCCCTCGGAGTCAGGATTCCAGCAGCAGCCACGTTGTGGGGAAGCTGTGAAATATCCAGCGACCCCGCAAGGCGTGGGGCACGCGTGAGCCCTTGGGAGACCCATTGCCTTGTCGCATCCGAGGCTCGGCTCTTCCAGCCATGTCCACAGCCACCTCCCGGTGCCCCCCCGGCCCCGTGGCCCGTCGCCTTATTATACGGCAGTGTTCCGCCTGGTCTGCCGTCTGTCTTCCAAACCAGAGCCGGGGCGAGCCTTGATTTTTTTCTTTTTTTTCTTTAAAGAACAGTCTTTTGGGGATCCCTGAGTGGCTCAACGGTTTAGCGCCTGCCTTTGGCCCAGGGCGCGATCCTGGAGTCCCGGGATCGAGTCCTGCGTCGGGCTCCCAGCATGGAGCCTGCTTCTCCCTCTGCCTGTGCCTCTGCCTCTCTCTCTCTCTCTCTGTGTGTCTCTCATGAATGAATAAATAAATAAATCTTTAAAAAAAAAAGAACAATCTTTTAATTGAACCATGCAGGAAGAAATAGATTTACAGAAAAGTCGCAAAAAACGCACGGAGAGTCCCTCACTCGGGTTCCCTTGTTATCAGCATCTCCCGTTCATGCGGAATATTTGTCACAATTGAGGAACCTCTGCTGATTTACTGTCACTAACCCAGGATCGTGTTTCATCCAGATTTCCTTTTTACCTAACATCCTTCTGTTCCAGGATCTCACCCAGGCTCCCCAGATCCTTAGGCTCCTTTGGGTTGTGGCGTTTTTCTCAGACTTGTTTGGGATGAATGGACACTTTTGAGGAGTCCTGGTCGGATTGTTTTTTTTTGTTTTTTGTTTTTTGGTTTTTTTTGTAGGATGACCTGCAGTTGGGATTTGTCTGACGTTTTCCTCGTGATTTGACTGGAGTTGTGTTTTTTTTTTTTTTTTTTTTTATTGCTTGATATTTTATTTATTTGAGAGAGCGAGCCTGTGAGTTGGGGGAAGGGGCAGAGGGAGAGGGACAAGCAGACGGCGCTGAGCATGGAGCCCATGTGGGGCTCGATCCCATGGAGTCCGTGTGAGGCTTGATCCCACGATGCTGAGATCAAGACCGGAGCCCAAGCCAGGAGGCAGCCGGAAGCGTGACCACTGAACCACCCAGGTGCTCCAAGGAGTCATGCACTTTTCGAAGGAAGGTGATGTTTTCATCACATCCCATTGAGGGTCTGTACAACCGACAGGACTCGTCCCCATTGACGGTGCCCTCGATCGCCTGGCTGGGGTCCTGTATGGAGACCTGCTCCCGCCTCGTCTGGGAAGGAAGTCGCCGTGTGCATCCCACATCCAAGGACATGTTATGCTTTATCCTGCGGCAGAGCATCTGCATGAACTGTGTGACCTTCTTCTGCACCTGCTTGTTCTCTTCCATTTATTAATTTGTTCACGTCAGTGTGGCTTCACAGGTAGTTATTTTATACTCTGGGTTATGACCCAATACTGGTTTATTTTGTGGCCCAGATTGTTCCAGCCCTGGCCGCTGGGTGCTCCTTTCGTTGGCTCCGCGTATCTCCTTTGACGGTGCCCATCGTCGTTGTTAGTCGTTGTTGAGGACGTCAGTGTTGTTGAGGATGTCGATGTTGAGGACGTCGATGTTGTTGAGGACGTCGATGTTGAGGACGTCGATGTTGTTGAGGATGTAATGGCGCTGCTGTTTCACACACGCTCTCGGGAGAAAAGAGCTCAGGTTCCCTTGATTGGAAAAACAGTATCAGCACCCAAGATGTGGCTCTGCGGGCGCTCATCACCTGGGGGCATCGCTGCTTCCGGGCCCTCTTTGCTGACAGCGGGGAGCTGGGTTAGCGTACGCACACATACCTGTAAATATTTTCACGTGCATCTGTGTCTCTGCTACATGACTGTGACTCTAAACATGACTTCACGCCGATGTCGCCAACCCAGGTGCAGGACCACCTGGATCATTCTAGCCTCCTTCCCTGGCTTATCTGGAACCTCCCACTCCAACCGCGAGACCCCTGGCTGTCCCCATCTGCCGTGCGTGTATGTAATCATTCATTTGCAGGATGCGTGGATAGTGGTATCAGAACTGGTGACCTGCGCCCCCATGGGAAACGACTTTTTCAACTGGAGTACGGAGATTACACTCAGTTCCTCTTGCCTTTAGTCTTACAGACGTCACTTGTTTAAATTATTGAAGATCAGCGCTATGGAGGAAACACATGTCAGAGCAGCAGTGTGAAGTGTAAGGAATGAGGTTTTATTATTTCTTATTTTTTCAAAAATTTTATTTATTTATTCATGAGAGACACAGAGAGAGAGAGAGAGGCAGAGACACAGGCAAAGGGAGAAGCAGGCTCCATGCAGGGAGCCTGATGCGGGACTCGATCCCAGGACCCCAGGGTCACACCCTGGGCCAAAGGCAGATGCTCCACTGCTGAGCCCCCAGGGGCCCATGAATAAGGTTTTAATAGGGTGGCCCAGGGAGCCGTGTCATGAAGGGGACTTTTGTGTAGCAACTGGGAACAAAGTGGGTCGGGTGTCCCCCCACCCATGTTCAGGTGGCCCCAGACACACCTGCTCTGTTGGGTTATGGGTCTTACATGTGTTTCTTTCTCGGGGCCCAGCAGGTTGTACTAAGGAAATTTAAGGGCAAGGAAATATATTTATCAGTAGCTTCAGCTGACCCGAAGGATGCTCGGCATGGCGCACGTCGTGGCCCTTGTCCTCCGGGGGCTGCCGCTGATGGGGGTGTCAGGGCAGGAGGAGAGAAGCAATGAAGGCAGTGCAGTTGGCAGGTGGGGTCAGAGCAGGAATATTTTTTTTTGAATTTTATTTATTTGAGAGAGCGTGTACAAGCGGTGGGGAGAGGGAGAAGCAGGCTCCTCACTGTGCAGGGACCCCGAGCGGGGCTTGGCATGACCTGGCCCGAAGGCAGACGCTCGCCTGGGAGCCACCCGGTGCCCCCGAGAAGCGATTCCTGACCTCCTGATGCTGACACTTCGTGAGGACCCGGCCAATGGCCAGAGGCACATGCCACCCCGGGTGTTTCCGGGGTCCCGCCCATCACAGGCCGCACTCAGCCTTCTGTAAACCCTACAAGGCGAAGGAGAAAGGTGACCCGTTGCAGCGGCAGGTGCACCCTGGCAGGAGGCCGTCCCTCCCAGAAGGCCCCCCCTCCCCCAGGCCCTCGGAAGGGTGGAGCTGAAGCTGGGAAGAGCTCCAAGGCTCCTCCCTCTGAGCGTTCAGGGGTGCTCTTCCCACCCCGTGAGAGGCTCACGCTCCCCGGGCACAGCGTCACTTGCCTCCCCAGGAATCCGCTACCGGCCTTGACTTTGGTCCCGTTTCACAGAGGAGAACGCTGAGCTTCTGCTGAATGAAGGGTGGACCCCCCATGGGTGGCCGAGTCCTCACCGGCTCCGAGCGGCGCCCTCCAGCCGCCTGGACTGCAGGTCCACGGGGGGCGGGAGAGAGGGCCCAGCGGTCCCGAAGGACATGGAGGGCCGCGAGAGAACCTTCCAGAAACTGGGTTTCTGTGCCCGGGGCCGCCCCGTCCTCCTTCCCTGAACGTACCTCCGCGTGGCGAGGCGGGGAGCAGCCTGGGAAGCCTGCCTTGCCCCCGCCGGGCCCCTCCTGCGGCTCCCACGGGGCGAGGGCCCCCACGCGGCGGACGCTTCGCAGGACCTGGGGGAGTGGGTTCCTTCTATCTTGGAGCACATAGAAGAGTAAAGATTTTCTTTAATTAGAGAGTGCCGGATAGATTTAATTAAAGCTTCAAACCTGCAATTTTCTTTGTTTGATTGATCAGTTGGTGCTGATTGCCTCGAGTAATTACGAGGGGGGAGGCGGCGTCTTCAAAGCCTGGTGGCGATACGGAAGCCGCCTGAGTGGGCGCCGGGGCGCAGTCTGCGAGGTGCCCGTCGCCCGTGTCCGCGCTGGCCAGGTGAAGAGTGTCTCAGTCGAGCTCCCGGCTGATGGGCTCCTGTAGAAAAATTCCCTTTTACCTCGTTTTCCAAATGCAGTCGCGCCCCGGAGACCAGACGCTGTTCTGTTACTTTTGTCTCTTTTATTGATTATTTATCTGCTGCTGGGATCACCGAAAGGTGCCGTTGGGAGGAGCCTCCTGAATTGCAAGAGTGCGTGGAGGGTCCGGGCGGGGGAAGGCCGGCGTCTCACGAGCTCTGCATTTAGGGAGTCGGAGTTCCGGGGCCGGGCAGCCCTGGGTTAGAGTCCTCGCTCCGTGACCTCCTTTCTGTGTCCTCAGCTGCGGAGCGCGGGCCTGTAGGGAGGACCCTGTGCACACCCGCTTGCCCGTCCCGTGCCCCAGCCTGCCGTGGGTTCTCGCTGGGTGTGTGCCTGCCTCTTCCCCGTCCTGGGCCCTGTTGCCTCGTTGTGGTCACCCCCGCGACGGAAGCTGGGTGAGCTCGTGAGAGCCGAGCCGTCGGGCTCACCGAGGCACAGCCCCCACCCCCACCCGTATGGCAGCCGGGCCTTGGGACGTGGCCCTTCTCACAACCATGTGCCCAGTGCTGAATTAGGGAATGAACACCCCTTATGTTCATTTAGCATTTAGGTGCTCCCCCAAAGTAGTGCGGCGGGGAAGTGCGGCGGGGAAGAGGTGGTTCCACTCACGGAAGCCCAAGGGGTGACCCTGCTGGACGCGGCATGAACGGAGTGGAGGGATCTGCCGCTGCAGAGCCTTGCGGGGAGAAGCTGTCGTGTTGTCTCCAGACCTCGTCGGGCATCCCTGCGGGCTGACCCTGCAGGGGGGTGTCCGGGTGCTGTCGAGACTGTGGCAGTAGAGAAAGCATTTGGAGTCCTAAAGGCAGAGCAGGCCCTGGAATTGCCTGTGCATTGTGTGCCACGACCCAGGGACGGTACTCAGGCCGGAAACCCTGGCAGTGGAACCGCGGCCTGCTGGTAATGCGGGCATCAAGGTGCTGATAATATAGCCCGGGGGGCTCAGCGGTTGGGCGTCCGCCTTTAGCCGAGGGTGTGACCCCGGGGACCCGGGATCGAGTCCCACATCGGGCTCCCCGCATGGAGCCTGCTTCTCCCTCTGCCTGTGTCTCTGCCTCTCATGAATGAATAAATAAAATCTTCCAAAAAAAAAAAAAAGTCAAAAACCAGGTATTAGGACGGCTGGATGGTGAATAATTTTTTTTTATTTATTTTAAAATGTTTCTGACACGTAGCTGTTATTTTTACCCTAAGAATGCATTTTTAAAAAATATTTTATTTTTTTATTCATGAGAGAGAGAGAGAGGCAGAGACACAGGCAGAGGGAGAAGCAGGCTCCATGCCGGGAGCCCGGCGCGGGACTGGATCCCGGGACTCCAGGGTCATGACCTGGGTCGAAGGTGGCGCTAAACCGCTGAACCACCCGGGTGCCCCCTAAGAATGCATTTTTCAGTGGAGACAAAGTTGGGTGTAAAAGAAAAGCCCAGAGCTTAAGCATGTTCCCTCCCGGCCGTGTCCGTAGAGGGACAGTGACAGATGCGGGTTTTTACGAGGGAGAGCGAGTAGGACTCCGAAGGGATATCCCGTTCATGTTGCCAGATGGACACGGAAGGACTTTGGGGTGTTTGCTTGGAGCAAGGAGGCCCTCGGGGGAAGCGATGGCTGTTGTCAGGGGCCCGGGAAAGGGCTACAGAGCTGCCATCGGGGGCCGCACGCGGGCAGTGAGACCGACATGACCGGGCGGCGGGCTTTGAGTCGTTGCTGACACCTGCCTGTCCCTGGAATGGGGCTCCCTGCTTCCTGCCTCTGGAGGGGTCCGTGCAGAAGCCGGGGCTTCTCGGACTGCCCCCCTCCACCCCGGGGCCATGCATTGCCCCTGCCTCCTCCCGCCCCCCCAACCCGGGAGGTTGAGGCTCTTTAGATAATTCATTCTCCACCTGGGGGGCTTGCCGTAGCCTCGGCCTTGACCCCTGGAGTTGGGGAGGTGGCGCCGCTTTCAACGTGCCGGGTGAGGAGCCAGAGCGGACGCTTGCACTCAGTGGGAGAAACAGCTTCAGAACCAGCATTGCTTTCACTCGTATTCAATTCTTGCAACGATTTTAAACGTCAGAGGAGGAAGCGATCATCTCACGTGGATCATGAGGGGCCCCCGGGTTGCAGAAGACGGATAAACGGGGGTCTAGGGGGATGCTTTGCAGACGTGAACGGGCGGACAGCTAACCCCGGGGTCCGCTCCGATTCCGAAGGCTGGGGCCGCATGTCCAGTGAGCGTGTCGGTGATGCCGGGCCTGGTTCTCGGCCCAGCCAGCGTGGCCTCCGGGGCCCTGCCCACAGCTCCCGGAATGGCAGCCTTGCGGTTGCCCACGTGCCAGCGCTTGGCCCTTTGTCTGTAGAGTCTGTTAAACGAGGAGGAACTGGGTAGGAATGAAGAGCGGGGCGCAGACGAACGCAGGCAGGACCTGTGCGGCCAGGCGTCTGTGGCTCAGGTTCACGCCTGCACCTGTTCGTGTGTGTGCTCGCGGCTGCTGAGCATTTGCGAGGATGTTCCGTCGTCCCAATCCTGCTTCGACGGCTACTGGTGTGCGTGCGCTGTGCTCCCTGCAAGCGTGGACTTGGGGTGCGCGTGCCTCCTCCACCTGCTTCCCTCTCACGGCTTCCCAGGGCTGCAAGTCGTTGGAAGGGACACAGGTGAGGGCACGGGATGGTGACGGGGCCCATCCCCTGCAGCGGCGTCCCCGGCTGCCCGCTAGGAGCCTGGCGACGATGGGCTTTCCCTGCGGGGTGAGGAAGCCCCGGGGACTTTCTGCCCGAATCTCCGCGGGCTCAGTTGCCGACA
>NW_027325873.1:0-30290 GCF_048418805.1 Vulpes vulpes
AGGACAGGCCTGACGCTTCCACACGCATTTCTCACCACCTGTCTCTGCACCTGACATGAGGATTTTGGCAGCTCACCCACAGAGGTACCCGAGGCGGGAGGATCCTTCGTTGAGCTCAACTCTCCAAAGGTAGCATGCCCCGAATGCAGCTTTCCACTAGCTGCGTTCTTATGGCCGTGAGAACGCAGCAGCCCTGGAAGTCAGGACGTTGCGTTTATACCGCTCTACTGCACCGAGTGACAGCACCATTGAGGCCTGCAGCTTGCCCCGTGCGTCCCATGAGCTTCTGACAAACATGTCTAGTGAGGATGTTCGTAACTCCATGTGCAGGCAGTGTGGAACTGGGAAGGACGGCACGTCAGCTCATCGCACAGAAGGAAGTTCCCCTGAGAGAGAGCTTGCAACTAGGTACTCAGGGTTGGAAGTTAGTATGTACCACCCATCTGAGGGAGGAAGTCGTCAGAAGTCACTGGATTGAGCTAAGAGACACTTGCTCTCACAAAGCTTGAATCCCGTGTCCAACGAAATCCCTTGGCTGCAAAGGGTACAGGCGGTCAGCATGTGGGAGGTTGAAGCCATAAGCTCAACCCAAAGGAGTGTGCATGCCTTGGAGGCAGCTGTGTGCTAGGAGCGAAATTGACAAGCCAGTCACTTGGTTCTCTCTCTGCTAGTGTTCCGCGTAGAACGAAATGCTGTGCAAGCGAACCGTACAGGCATCAGGATGTGGGAGCGATAGGCCATAAGCTCAACTCTCAGAAGTGTGTAGGCATTGCAGGCAGATGCCTGCCAGACACTTATTGATGGAAGCTAGCACCGAGCTACACATTCATGGAACAAGGACGTTTGCAATGTCTGTATTGGACTCAGATTCACTTGAGCAGAGTCCTGTCACTTCCATATGCTTTTCACACAACCTCTTCCGGCGCCTAACTTTAGGATGCTGGGACCTAGGTCTACGGGCAGTCAGGATGCGGGAGGGTCCTGCCCTGACCTCAGCTCGCACAAGGAAGCATGCCTGGAAGCCGGCTTTCAACTAGCTGCGTTCTTAGGGCCCTGAGAACGTAGCTGTACTCTCAGCCAGGAGGTACCCAGAATACCACTCCGCTGCAGCTGGAGACACCCTCCGGGTCTGCTGATTCCACTTGCGTCTCACAAGCCTCTGACAAACTGCTCTGGTGCAGATGTTCGAAACTCATTCTGCAGGCAGTGTGCAACTGTGAGGGACTGAGGGTGAGCTCAACTCTCCGACGTATGTTGCTTTTGGACAAAGCGTTCAACTAGCTTCTCTCGTATGGCACTTAGGATGTAGCACCTGGCTCACACAGGAAATACTAGGAAACCGCTAGATTGAGCTTGGATGCACTAGTCTTGTGGGCCGGGACTACCACTTACCTCTCACAACACTTCAGTCACGCATCGGGATAGGCCTGTTAGGAGCGCGGTGTACCTGCAGGCAGGATGTGGGAGGGACAGTCCATAAGCTCAACTCTCGGAAGTGTGTAGGCATTGCAGGCAGATGCCTGCCAGACACTTATTGATGGAAGCTAGCACCGAGCTACACATTCATGGAACAAGGACGTTTGCAATGTCTGTATTGGACTCAGATTCACTTGAGCAGAGTCCTGTCACTTCCATATGCTTTTCACACAACCTCTTCCGGCGCCTAACTTTAGGATGCTGGGACCTAGGTCTACGGGCAGTCAGGATGCGGGAGGGTCCTGCCCTGACCTCAGCTCGCACAAGGAAGCATGCCTGGAAGCCGGCTTTCAACTAGCTGCGTTCTTAGGGCCCTGAGAACGTAGCTGTACTCTCAGCCAGGAGGTACCCAGAATACCACTCCGCTGCAGCTGGAGACACCCTCCGGGTCTGCTGATTCCACTTGCGTCTCACAAGCCTCTGACAAACTGCTCTGGTGCAGATGTTCGAAACTCATTCTGCAGGCAGTGTGCAACTGTGAGGGACTGAGGGTGAGCTCAACTCTCCGACGTATGTTGCTTTTGGACAAAGCGTTCAACTAGCTTCTCTCGTATGGCACTTAGGATGTAGCACCTGGCTCACACAGGAAATACTAGGAAACCGCTAGATTGAGCTTGGATGCACTAGTCTTGTGGGCCGGGACTACCACTTACCTCTCACAACACTTCAGTCACGCATCGGGGATAGGCCTGTTAGGAGCGCGGTGTACCTGCAGGCAGGATGTGGGAGGGACAGTCCATAAGCTCAACTCTCGGAAGTGTGTAGGCATTGCAGGCAGATGCCTGCCAGACACTTATTGATGGAAGCTAGCACCGAGCTACACATTTATTGAACAAGGACGTTTGCAATGTCTGTATTGGACTCAGATTCACTTGAGCAGAGTCCTGTCACTTCCATATGCTTTTCACACAACCTCTTCCGGCGCCTAACTTTAGGATGCTGGGACCTAGGTCTACGGGCAGTCAGGATGCGGGAGGGTCCTGCCCTGACCTCAGCTCGCACAAGGAAGCATGCCTGGAAGCCGGCTTTCAACTAGCTGCGTTCTTAGGGCCCTGAGAACGTAGCTGTACTCTCAGCCAGGAGGTACCCAGAATACCACTCCGCTGCAGCTGGAGACACCCTCCGGGTCTGCTGATTCCACTTGTGTCTCACAAGCCTCTGAGAAACGGCTGTGGTGCTGATGTTGGAAACTCATTCTGCAGGCAGTGTGCAACGGTGAGGGACTGAGGGTGAGCTCAACTCTCAGAAGTTAGGTGCCTTGGGACTAGACGTCCAGCTAGCTTCTCTCGTATGGAACTTAGGGTGTAGCACCTGGCTAACATAGGAATTACTAGGGAATCCCTGGATTGAGCTTGGAGGCACTAGTCTTGAGGGCCGAGACTTTCCACTTACCTCTCACAACACTTCAGTCATGCATCGAGCCTAGGCCTGTTATGAGCGAGGTGTACCTGCAGGCAGAATGTGGGAGGGACAGGCCATAAGCTCAACTCTCAGGAGCGTGTATGCCTAGGAGGCAGATGTCTGCTCCCCACTCATACAGGGGAGTTAGAACCTAGCTCCACTCTCATTGAACAAGGACGTTGGCCATCGCTGTATTCAACTCACATTGCCGTGAGGACAGGCCTGACGCTTCCACACGCATTTCTCACCACCTGTCTCTGCACCTGACATGAGGATTTTGGCAGCTCACCCACAGAGGTACCCGAGGCGGGAGGATCCTTCGTTGAGCTCAACTCTCCAAAGGTAGCATGCCCCGAATGCAGCTTTCCACTAGCTGCGTTCTTATGGCCGTGAGAACGCAGCAGCCCTGGAAGTCAGGACGTTGCGTTTATACCGCTCTACTGCACCGAGTGACAGCACCATTGAGGCCTGCAGCTTGCCCCGTGCGTCCCATGAGCTTCTGACAAACATGTCTAGTGAGGATGTTCGTAACTCCATGTGCAGGCAGTGTGGAACTGGGAAGGACGGCACGTCAGCTCATCGCACAGAAGGAAGTTCCCCTGAGAGAGAGCTTGCAACTAGGTACTCAGGGTTGGAAGTTAGTATGTACCACCCATCTGAGGGAGGAAGTCGTCAGAAGTCACTGGATTGAGCTAAGAGACACTTGCTCTCACAAAGCTTGAATCCCGTGTCCAACGAAATCCCTTGGCTGCAAAGGGTACAGGCGGTCAGCATGTGGGAGGTTGAAGCCATAAGCTCAACCCAAAGGAGTGTGCATGCCTTGGAGGCAGCTGTGTGCTAGGAGCGAAATTGACAAGCCAGTCACTTGGTTCTCTCTCTGCTAGTGTTCCGCGTAGAACGAAATGCTGTGCAAGCGAACCGTACAGGCATCAGGATGTGGGAGCGATAGGCCATAAGCTCAACTCTCAGAAGTGTGTAGGCATTGCAGGCAGATGCCTGCCAGACACTTATTGATGGAAGCTAGCACCGAGCTACACATTCATGGAACAAGGACGTTTGCAATGTCTGTATTGGACTCAGATTCACTTGAGCAGAGTCCTGTCACTTCCATATGCTTTTCACACAACCTCTTCCGGCGCCTAACTTTAGGATGCTGGGACCTAGGTCTACGGGCAGTCAGGATGCGGGAGGGTCCTGCCCTGACCTCAGCTCGCACAAGGAAGCATGCCTGGAAGCCGGCTTTCAACTAGCTGCGTTCTTAGGGCCCTGAGAACGTAGCTGTACTCTCAGCCAGGAGGTACCCAGAATACCACTCCGCTGCAGCTGGAGACACCCTCCGGGTCTGCTGATTCCACTTGCGTCTCACAAGCCTCTGACAAACTGCTCTGGTGCAGATGTTCGAAACTCATTCTGCAGGCAGTGTGCAACTGTGAGGGACTGAGGGTGAGCTCAACTCTCCGACGTATGTTGCTTTTGGACAAAGCGTTCAACTAGCTTCTCTCGTATGGCACTTAGGATGTAGCACCTGGCTCACACAGGAAATACTAGGAAACCGCTAGATTGAGCTTGGATGCACTAGTCTTGTGGGCCGGGACTACCACTTACCTCTCACAACACTTCAGTCACGCATCGGGGATAGGCCTGTTAGGAGCGCGGTGTACCTGCAGGCAGGATGTGGGAGGGACAGTCCATAAGCTCAACTCTCGGAAGTGTGTAGGCATTGCAGGCAGATGCCTGCCAGACACTTATTGATGGAAGCTAGCACCGAGCTACACATTTATTGAACAAGGACGTTTGCAATGTCTGTATTGGACTCAGATTCACTTGAGCAGAGTCCTGTCACTTCCATATGCTTTTCACACAACCTCTTCCGGCGCCTAACTTTAGGATGCTGGGACCTAGGTCTACGGGCAGTCAGGATGCGGGAGGGTCCTGCCCTGACCTCAGCTCGCACAAGGAAGCATGCCTGGAAGCCGGCTTTCAACTAGCTGCGTTCTTAGGGCCCTGAGAACGTAGCTGTACTCTCAGCCAGGAGGTACCCAGAATACCACTCCGCTGCAGCTGGAGACACCCTCCGGGTCTGCTGATTCCACTTGTGTCTCACAAGCCTCTGAGAAACGGCTGTGGTGCTGATGTTGGAAACTCATTCTGCAGGCAGTGTGCAACGGTGAGGGACTGAGGGTGAGCTCAACTCTCAGAAGTTAGGTGCCTTGGGACTAGACGTCCAGCTAGCTTCTCTCGTATGGAACTTAGGGTGTAGCACCTGGCTAACATAGGAATTACTAGGGAATCCCTGGATTGAGCTTGGAGGCACTAGTCTTGAGGGCCGAGACTTTCCACTTACCTCTCACAACACTTCAGTCATGCATCGAGCCTAGGCCTGTTATGAGCGAGGTGTACCTGCAGGCAGAATGTGGGAGGGACAGGCCATAAGCTCAACTCTCAGGAGCGTGTATGCCTAGGAGGCAGATGTCTGCTCCCCACTCATACAGGGGAGTTAGAACCTAGCTCCACTCTCATTGAACAAGGACGTTGGCCATCGCTGTATTCAACTCACATTGCCGTGAGGACAGGCCTGACGCTTCCACACGCATTTCTCACCACCTGTCTCTGCACCTGACATGAGGATTTTGGCAGCTCACCCACAGAGGTACCCGAGGCGGGAGGATCCTTCGTTGAGCTCAACTCTCCAAAGGTAGCATGCCCCGAATGCAGCTTTCCACTAGCTGCGTTCTTATGGCCGTGAGAACGCAGCAGCCCTGGAAGTCAGGACGTTGCGTTTATACCGCTCTACTGCACCGAGTGACAGCACCATTGAGGCCTGCAGCTTGCCCCGTGCGTCCCATGAGCTTCTGACAAACATGTCTAGTGAGGATGTTCGTAACTCCATGTGCAGGCAGTGTGGAACTGGGAAGGACGGCACGTCAGCTCATCGCACAGAAGGAAGTTCCCCTGAGAGAGAGCTTGCAACTAGGTACTCAGGGTTGGAAGTTAGTATGTACCACCCATCTGAGGGAGGAAGTCGTCAGAAGTCACTGGATTGAGCTAAGAGACACTTGCTCTCACAAAGCTTGAATCCCGTGTCCAACGAAATCCCTTGGCTGCAAAGGGTACAGGCGGTCAGCATGTGGGAGGTTGAAGCCATAAGCTCAACCCAAAGGAGTGTGCATGCCTTGGAGGCAGCTGTGTGCTAGGAGCGAAATTGACAAGCCAGTCACTTGGTTCTCTCTCTGCTAGTGTTCCGCGTAGAACGAAATGCTGTGCAAGCGAACCGTACAGGCATCAGGATGTGGGAGCGATAGGCCATAAGCTCAACTCTCAGAAGTGTGTAGGCATTGCAGGCAGATGCCTGCCAGACACTTATTGATGGAAGCTAGCACCGAGCTACACATTCATGGAACAAGGACGTTTGCAATGTCTGTATTGGACTCAGATTCACTTGAGCAGAGTCCTGTCACTTCCATATGCTTTTCACACAACCTCTTCCGGCGCCTAACTTTAGGATGCTGGGACCTAGGTCTACGGGCAGTCAGGATGCGGGAGGGTCCTGCCCTGACCTCAGCTCGCACAAGGAAGCATGCCTGGAAGCCGGCTTTCAACTAGCTGCGTTCTTAGGGCCCTGAGAACGTAGCTGTACTCTCAGCCAGGAGGTACCCAGAATACCACTCCGCTGCAGCTGGAGACACCCTCCGGGTCTGCTGATTCCACTTGCGTCTCACAAGCCTCTGACAAACTGCTCTGGTGCAGATGTTCGAAACTCATTCTGCAGGCAGTGTGCAACTGTGAGGGACTGAGGGTGAGCTCAACTCTCCGACGTATGTTGCTTTTGGACAAAGCGTTCAACTAGCTTCTCTCGTATGGCACTTAGGATGTAGCACCTGGCTCACACAGGAAATACTAGGAAACCGCTAGATTGAGCTTGGATGCACTAGTCTTGTGGGCCGGGACTACCACTTACCTCTCACAACACTTCAGTCACGCATCGGGGATAGGCCTGTTAGGAGCGCGGTGTACCTGCAGGCAGGATGTGGGAGGGACAGTCCATAAGCTCAACTCTCGGAAGTGTGTAGGCATTGCAGGCAGATGCCTGCCAGACACTTATTGATGGAAGCTAGCACCGAGCTACACATTTATTGAACAAGGACGTTTGCAATGTCTGTATTGGACTCAGATTCACTTGAGCAGAGTCCTGTCACTTCCATATGCTTTTCACACAACCTCTTCCGGCGCCTAACTTTAGGATGCTGGGACCTAGGTCTACGGGCAGTCAGGATGCGGGAGGGTCCTGCCCTGACCTCAGCTCGCACAAGGAAGCATGCCTGGAAGCCGGCTTTCAACTAGCTGCGTTCTTAGGGCCCTGAGAACGTAGCTGTACTCTCAGCCAGGAGGTACCCAGAATACCACTCCGCTGCAGCTGGAGACACCCTCCGGGTCTGCTGATTCCACTTGTGTCTCACAAGCCTCTGAGAAACGGCTGTGGTGCTGATGTTGGAAACTCATTCTGCAGGCAGTGTGCAACGGTGAGGGACTGAGGGTGAGCTCAACTCTCAGAAGTTAGGTGCCTTGGGACTAGACGTCCAGCTAGCTTCTCTCGTATGGAACTTAGGGTGTAGCACCTGGCTAACATAGGAATTACTAGGGAATCCCTGGATTGAGCTTGGAGGCACTAGTCTTGAGGGCCGAGACTTTCCACTTACCTCTCACAACACTTCAGTCATGCATCGAGCCTAGGCCTGTTATGAGCGAGGTGTACCTGCAGGCAGAATGTGGGAGGGACAGGCCATAAGCTCAACTCTCAGGAGCGTGTATGCCTAGGAGGCAGATGTCTGCTCCCCACTCATACAGGGGAGTTAGAACCTAGCTCCACTCTCATTGAACAAGGACGTTGGCCATCGCTGTATTCAACTCACATTGCCGTGAGGACAGGCCTGACGCTTCCACACGCATTTCTCACCACCTGTCTCTGCACCTGACATGAGGATTTTGGCAGCTCACCCACAGAGGTACCCGAGGCGGGAGGATCCTTCGTTGAGCTCAACTCTCCAAAGGTAGCATGCCCCGAATGCAGCTTTCCACTAGCTGCGTTCTTATGGCCGTGAGAACGCAGCAGCCCTGGAAGTCAGGACGTTGCGTTTATACCGCTCTACTGCACCGAGTGACAGCACCATTGAGGCCTGCAGCTTGCCCCGTGCGTCCCATGAGCTTCTGACAAACATGTCTAGTGAGGATGTTCGTAACTCCATGTGCAGGCAGTGTGGAACTGGGAAGGACGGCACGTCAGCTCATCGCACAGAAGGAAGTTCCCCTGAGAGAGAGCTTGCAACTAGGTACTCAGGGTTGGAAGTTAGTATGTACCACCCATCTGAGGGAGGAAGTCGTCAGAAGTCACTGGATTGAGCTAAGAGACACTTGCTCTCACAAAGCTTGAATCCCGTGTCCAACGAAATCCCTTGGCTGCAAAGGGTACAGGCGGTCAGCATGTGGGAGGTTGAAGCCATAAGCTCAACCCAAAGGAGTGTGCATGCCTTGGAGGCAGCTGTGTGCTAGGAGCGAAATTGACAAGCCAGTCACTTGGTTCTCTCTCTGCTAGTGTTCCGCGTAGAACGAAATGCTGTGCAAGCGAACCGTACAGGCATCAGGATGTGGGAGCGATAGGCCATAAGCTCAACTCTCAGAAGTGTGTAGGCATTGCAGGCAGATGCCTGCCAGACACTTATTGATGGAAGCTAGCACCGAGCTACACATTCATGGAACAAGGACGTTTGCAATGTCTGTATTGGACTCAGATTCACTTGAGCAGAGTCCTGTCACTTCCATATGCTTTTCACACAACCTCTTCCGGCGCCTAACTTTAGGATGCTGGGACCTAGGTCTACGGGCAGTCAGGATGCGGGAGGGTCCTGCCCTGACCTCAGCTCGCACAAGGAAGCATGCCTGGAAGCCGGCTTTCAACTAGCTGCGTTCTTAGGGCCCTGAGAACGTAGCTGTACTCTCAGCCAGGAGGTACCCAGAATACCACTCCGCTGCAGCTGGAGACACCCTCCGGGTCTGCTGATTCCACTTGCGTCTCACAAGCCTCTGACAAACTGCTCTGGTGCAGATGTTCGAAACTCATTCTGCAGGCAGTGTGCAACTGTGAGGGACTGAGGGTGAGCTCAACTCTCCGACGTATGTTGCTTTTGGACAAAGCGTTCAACTAGCTTCTCTCGTATGGCACTTAGGATGTAGCACCTGGCTCACACAGGAAATACTAGGAAACCGCTAGATTGAGCTTGGATGCACTAGTCTTGTGGGCCGGGACTACCACTTACCTCTCACAACACTTCAGTCACGCATCGGGGATAGGCCTGTTAGGAGCGCGGTGTACCTGCAGGCAGGATGTGGGAGGGACAGTCCATAAGCTCAACTCTCGGAAGTGTGTAGGCATTGCAGGCAGATGCCTGCCAGACACTTATTGATGGAAGCTAGCACCGAGCTACACATTTATTGAACAAGGACGTTTGCAATGTCTGTATTGGACTCAGATTCACTTGAGCAGAGTCCTGTCACTTCCATATGCTTTTCACACAACCTCTTCCGGCGCCTAACTTTAGGATGCTGGGACCTAGGTCTACGGGCAGTCAGGATGCGGGAGGGTCCTGCCCTGACCTCAGCTCGCACAAGGAAGCATGCCTGGAAGCCGGCTTTCAACTAGCTGCGTTCTTAGGGCCCTGAGAACGTAGCTGTACTCTCAGCCAGGAGGTACCCAGAATACCACTCCGCTGCAGCTGGAGACACCCTCCGGGTCTGCTGATTCCACTTGTGTCTCACAAGCCTCTGAGAAACGGCTGTGGTGCTGATGTTGGAAACTCATTCTGCAGGCAGTGTGCAACGGTGAGGGACTGAGGGTGAGCTCAACTCTCAGAAGTTAGGTGCCTTGGGACTAGACGTCCAGCTAGCTTCTCTCGTATGGAACTTAGGGTGTAGCACCTGGCTAACATAGGAATTACTAGGGAATCCCTGGATTGAGCTTGGAGGCACTAGTCTTGAGGGCCGAGACTTTCCACTTACCTCTCACAACACTTCAGTCATGCATCGAGCCTAGGCCTGTTATGAGCGAGGTGTACCTGCAGGCAGAATGTGGGAGGGACAGGCCATAAGCTCAACTCTCAGGAGCGTGTATGCCTAGGAGGCAGATGTCTGCTCCCCACTCATACAGGGGAGTTAGAACCTAGCTCCACTCTCATTGAACAAGGACGTTGGCCATCGCTGTATTCAACTCACATTGCCGTGAGGACAGGCCTGACGCTTCCACACGCATTTCTCACCACCTGTCTCTGCACCTGACATGAGGATTTTGGCAGCTCACCCACAGAGGTACCCGAGGCGGGAGGATCCTTCGTTGAGCTCAACTCTCCAAAGGTAGCATGCCCCGAATGCAGCTTTCCACTAGCTGCGTTCTTATGGCCGTGAGAACGCAGCAGCCCTGGAAGTCAGGACGTTGCGTTTATACCGCTCTACTGCACCGAGTGACAGCACCATTGAGGCCTGCAGCTTGCCCCGTGCGTCCCATGAGCTTCTGACAAACATGTCTAGTGAGGATGTTCGTAACTCCATGTGCAGGCAGTGTGGAACTGGGAAGGACGGCACGTCAGCTCATCGCACAGAAGGAAGTTCCCCTGAGAGAGAGCTTGCAACTAGGTACTCAGGGTTGGAAGTTAGTATGTACCACCCATCTGAGGGAGGAAGTCGTCAGAAGTCACTGGATTGAGCTAAGAGACACTTGCTCTCACAAAGCTTGAATCCCGTGTCCAACGAAATCCCTTGGCTGCAAAGGGTACAGGCGGTCAGCATGTGGGAGGTTGAAGCCATAAGCTCAACCCAAAGGAGTGTGCATGCCTTGGAGGCAGCTGTGTGCTAGGAGCGAAATTGACAAGCCAGTCACTTGGTTCTCTCTCTGCTAGTGTTCCGCGTAGAACGAAATGCTGTGCAAGCGAACCGTACAGGCATCAGGATGTGGGAGCGATAGGCCATAAGCTCAACTCTCAGAAGTGTGTAGGCATTGCAGGCAGATGCCTGCCAGACACTTATTGATGGAAGCTAGCACCGAGCTACACATTCATGGAACAAGGACGTTTGCAATGTCTGTATTGGACTCAGATTCACTTGAGCAGAGTCCTGTCACTTCCATATGCTTTTCACACAACCTCTTCCGGCGCCTAACTTTAGGATGCTGGGACCTAGGTCTACGGGCAGTCAGGATGCGGGAGGGTCCTGCCCTGACCTCAGCTCGCACAAGGAAGCATGCCTGGAAGCCGGCTTTCAACTAGCTGCGTTCTTAGGGCCCTGAGAACGTAGCTGTACTCTCAGCCAGGAGGTACCCAGAATACCACTCCGCTGCAGCTGGAGACACCCTCCGGGTCTGCTGATTCCACTTGCGTCTCACAAGCCTCTGACAAACTGCTCTGGTGCAGATGTTCGAAACTCATTCTGCAGGCAGTGTGCAACTGTGAGGGACTGAGGGTGAGCTCAACTCTCCGACGTATGTTGCTTTTGGACAAAGCGTTCAACTAGCTTCTCTCGTATGGCACTTAGGATGTAGCACCTGGCTCACACAGGAAATACTAGGAAACCGCTAGATTGAGCTTGGATGCACTAGTCTTGTGGGCCGGGACTACCACTTACCTCTCACAACACTTCAGTCACGCATCGGGGATAGGCCTGTTAGGAGCGCGGTGTACCTGCAGGCAGGATGTGGGAGGGACAGTCCATAAGCTCAACTCTCGGAAGTGTGTAGGCATTGCAGGCAGATGCCTGCCAGACACTTATTGATGGAAGCTAGCACCGAGCTACACATTTATTGAACAAGGACGTTTGCAATGTCTGTATTGGACTCAGATTCACTTGAGCAGAGTCCTGTCACTTCCATATGCTTTTCACACAACCTCTTCCGGCGCCTAACTTTAGGATGCTGGGACCTAGGTCTACGGGCAGTCAGGATGCGGGAGGGTCCTGCCCTGACCTCAGCTCGCACAAGGAAGCATGCCTGGAAGCCGGCTTTCAACTAGCTGCGTTCTTAGGGCCCTGAGAACGTAGCTGTACTCTCAGCCAGGAGGTACCCAGAATACCACTCCGCTGCAGCTGGAGACACCCTCCGGGTCTGCTGATTCCACTTGTGTCTCACAAGCCTCTGAGAAACGGCTGTGGTGCTGATGTTGGAAACTCATTCTGCAGGCAGTGTGCAACGGTGAGGGACTGAGGGTGAGCTCAACTCTCAGAAGTTAGGTGCCTTGGGACTAGACGTCCAGCTAGCTTCTCTCGTATGGAACTTAGGGTGTAGCACCTGGCTAACATAGGAATTACTAGGGAATCCCTGGATTGAGCTTGGAGGCACTAGTCTTGAGGGCCGAGACTTTCCACTTACCTCTCACAACACTTCAGTCATGCATCGAGCCTAGGCCTGTTATGAGCGAGGTGTACCTGCAGGCAGAATGTGGGAGGGACAGGCCATAAGCTCAACTCTCAGGAGCGTGTATGCCTAGGAGGCAGATGTCTGCTCCCCACTCATACAGGGGAGTTAGAACCTAGCTCCACTCTCATTGAACAAGGACGTTGGCCATCGCTGTATTCAACTCACATTGCCGTGAGGACAGGCCTGACGCTTCCACACGCATTTCTCACCACCTGTCTCTGCACCTGACATGAGGATTTTGGCAGCTCACCCACAGAGGTACCCGAGGCGGGAGGATCCTTCGTTGAGCTCAACTCTCCAAAGGTAGCATGCCCCGAATGCAGCTTTCCACTAGCTGCGTTCTTATGGCCGTGAGAACGCAGCAGCCCTGGAAGTCAGGACGTTGCGTTTATACCGCTCTACTGCACCGAGTGACAGCACCATTGAGGCCTGCAGCTTGCCCCGTGCGTCCCATGAGCTTCTGACAAACATGTCTAGTGAGGATGTTCGTAACTCCATGTGCAGGCAGTGTGGAACTGGGAAGGACGGCACGTCAGCTCATCGCACAGAAGGAAGTTCCCCTGAGAGAGAGCTTGCAACTAGGTACTCAGGGTTGGAAGTTAGTATGTACCACCCATCTGAGGGAGGAAGTCGTCAGAAGTCACTGGATTGAGCTAAGAGACACTTGCTCTCACAAAGCTTGAATCCCGTGTCCAACGAAATCCCTTGGCTGCAAAGGGTACAGGCGGTCAGCATGTGGGAGGTTGAAGCCATAAGCTCAACCCAAAGGAGTGTGCATGCCTTGGAGGCAGCTGTGTGCTAGGAGCGAAATTGACAAGCCAGTCACTTGGTTCTCTCTCTGCTAGTGTTCCGCGTAGAACGAAATGCTGTGCAAGCGAACCGTACAGGCATCAGGATGTGGGAGCGATAGGCCATAAGCTCAACTCTCAGAAGTGTGTAGGCATTGCAGGCAGATGCCTGCCAGACACTTATTGATGGAAGCTAGCACCGAGCTACACATTCATGGAACAAGGACGTTTGCAATGTCTGTATTGGACTCAGATTCACTTGAGCAGAGTCCTGTCACTTCCATATGCTTTTCACACAACCTCTTCCGGCGCCTAACTTTAGGATGCTGGGACCTAGGTCTACGGGCAGTCAGGATGCGGGAGGGTCCTGCCCTGACCTCAGCTCGCACAAGGAAGCATGCCTGGAAGCCGGCTTTCAACTAGCTGCGTTCTTAGGGCCCTGAGAACGTAGCTGTACTCTCAGCCAGGAGGTACCCAGAATACCACTCCGCTGCAGCTGGAGACACCCTCCGGGTCTGCTGATTCCACTTGCGTCTCACAAGCCTCTGACAAACTGCTCTGGTGCAGATGTTCGAAACTCATTCTGCAGGCAGTGTGCAACTGTGAGGGACTGAGGGTGAGCTCAACTCTCCGACGTATGTTGCTTTTGGACAAAGCGTTCAACTAGCTTCTCTCGTATGGCACTTAGGATGTAGCACCTGGCTCACACAGGAAATACTAGGAAACCGCTAGATTGAGCTTGGATGCACTAGTCTTGTGGGCCGGGACTACCACTTACCTCTCACAACACTTCAGTCACGCATCGGGGATAGGCCTGTTAGGAGCGCGGTGTACCTGCAGGCAGGATGTGGGAGGGACAGTCCATAAGCTCAACTCTCGGAAGTGTGTAGGCATTGCAGGCAGATGCCTGCCAGACACTTATTGATGGAAGCTAGCACCGAGCTACACATTTATTGAACAAGGACGTTTGCAATGTCTGTATTGGACTCAGATTCACTTGAGCAGAGTCCTGTCACTTCCATATGCTTTTCACACAACCTCTTCCGGCGCCTAACTTTAGGATGCTGGGACCTAGGTCTACGGGCAGTCAGGATGCGGGAGGGTCCTGCCCTGACCTCAGCTCGCACAAGGAAGCATGCCTGGAAGCCGGCTTTCAACTAGCTGCGTTCTTAGGGCCCTGAGAACGTAGCTGTACTCTCAGCCAGGAGGTACCCAGAATACCACTCCGCTGCAGCTGGAGACACCCTCCGGGTCTGCTGATTCCACTTGCGTCTCACAAGCCTCTGACAAACTGCTCTGGTGCAGATGTTCGAAACTCATTCTGCAGGCAGTGTGCAACTGTGAGGGACTGAGGGTGAGCTCAACTCTCCGACGTATGTTGCTTTTGGACAAAGCGTTCAACTAGCTTCTCTCGTATGGCACTTAGGATGTAGCACCTGGCTCACACAGGAAATACTAGGAAACCGCTAGATTGAGCTTGGATGCACTAGTCTTGTGGGCCGGGACTACCACTTACCTCTCACAACACTTCAGTCACGCATCGGGGATAGGCCTGTTAGGAGCGCGGTGTACCTGCAGGCAGGATGTGGGAGGGACAGTCCATAAGCTCAACTCTCGGAAGTGTGTAGGCATTGCAGGCAGATGCCTGCCAGACACTTATTGATGGAAGCTAGCACCGAGCTACACATTTATTGAACAAGGACGTTTGCAATGTCTGTATTGGACTCAGATTCACTTGAGCAGAGTCCTGTCACTTCCATATGCTTTTCACACAACCTCTTCCGGCGCCTAACTTTAGGATGCTGGGACCTAGGTCTACGGGCAGTCAGGATGCGGGAGGGTCCTGCCCTGACCTCAGCTCGCACAAGGAAGCATGCCTGGAAGCCGGCTTTCAACTAGCTGCGTTCTTAGGGCCCTGAGAACGTAGCTGTACTCTCAGCCAGGAGGTACCCAGAATACCACTCCGCTGCAGCTGGAGACACCCTCCGGGTCTGCTGATTCCACTTGTGTCTCACAAGCCTCTGAGAAACGGCTGTGGTGCTGATGTTGGAAACTCATTCTGCAGGCAGTGTGCAACGGTGAGGGACTGAGGGTGAGCTCAACTCTCAGAAGTTAGGTGCCTTGGGACTAGACGTCCAGCTAGCTTCTCTCGTATGGAACTTAGGGTGTAGCACCTGGCTAACATAGGAATTACTAGGGAATCCCTGGATTGAGCTTGGAGGCACTAGTCTTGAGGGCCGAGACTTTCCACTTACCTCTCACAACACTTCAGTCATGCATCGAGCCTAGGCCTGTTATGAGCGAGGTGTACCTGCAGGCAGAATGTGGGAGGGACAGGCCATAAGCTCAACTCTCAGGAGCGTGTATGCCTAGGAGGCAGATGTCTGCTCCCCACTCATACAGGGGAGTTAGAACCTAGCTCCACTCTCATTGAACAAGGACGTTGGCCATCGCTGTATTCAACTCACATTGCCGTGAGGACAGGCCTGACGCTTCCACACGCATTCCTCACCACCTGTCTCTGCACCTGACATGAGGATTTTGGCAGCTCACCCACAGAGGTACCCGAGGCGGGAGGATCCTTCGTTGAGCTCAACTCTCCAAAGGTAGCATGCCCCGAATGCAGCTTTCCACTAGCTGCGTTCTTATGGCCGTGAGAACGCAGCAGCCCTGGAAGTCAGGACGTTGCGTTTATACTGCTCTACTGCACCGAGTGACAGCAGCATTGAGGCCTGCAGCTTGCCCTGTGCGTCCCATGAGCTTCTGACAAACATGTCTAGTGAGGATGTTCGTAACTCCATGTGCAGGCAGTGTGGAACTGGGAAGGACGGCACGTCAGCTCATCGCACAGAAGGAAGTTCCCCTGAGAGAGAGCTTGCAACTAGGTACTCAGGGTTGGAAGTTAGTATGTACCACCCATCTGAGGGAGGAAGTCGTCAGAAGTCACTGGATTGAGCTAAGAGACACTTGCTCTCACAAAGCTTGAATCCCGTGTCCAACGAAATCCCTTGGCTGCAAAGGGTACAGGCGGTCAGCATGTGGGCGGTTGAAGCCATAAGCTCAACCCAAAGGAGTGTGCATGCCTTGGAGGCAGCTGTGTGGTAGGAGCGAAATTAAGCCAGTCACTTGGTTCTCTCTCTGCTAGTGTCCCGCGTAGAACGAAATGCTGTGCAAGCGAACCGTACAGGCATCAGGATGTGGGAGCGATAGGCCATAAGCTCAACTCTCAGAAGTGTGTAGGCATTGCAGGCAGATGCCTGCCAGACACTTATTGATGGAAGCTAGCACCGAGCTACACATTCATTGAACAAGGACGTTTGCAATGTCTGTATTGAGATCAGATACACTTGAGGAGAATCCTGTCACTTCCATATGCTTTTCACACAACCTCTTCCGGCGCCTAACATTAGGATGCTGGGACCTAGGTCTACGGGCAGTCAGGATGCGGGAGGGTCCTGCCCTGACCTCAGCTCGCACAAGGAAGCATGCCTGGAAGCCGGCTTTCAACTAGCTGCGTTCTTAGGGCCCTGAGAACGCAGCAGTACTCTCAGCCAGGAGGTACCCAGAATACCACTCCACTGCAGCTGGAGACACCCTCCAGGTCGGCTTATTCCACTTGCGTCTCACAAGCCTCTGACAAACTGCTCTGGTGCAGATGCTCGAAACTCATTCTGCAGGCAGTGTGCAACTGTGAGGGACTGAGGGTGAGCTCAACTCCCCGAAGTTGCTTTTGGACAACGTGTTCAGCTAGCTTCTCTCGAATGGCACTTAGGATGTAGCACTTGGCTCAAACAGGAAATACTAGGAAACCGCTAGATTGAGCTTGGATGCACTAGTCTTGTGGGTCGGAACTTTCCACTTACCTCTCACAACACTTCAGTCACGCATCGGGGCTAGGCCTGTTAGGAGCGCGGTGTACCTGCAGGCAGAATGTGGGAGGGACAGTCCATAAGCTCAACTCTCGGTAGTGTGTAATGGTTTGCAGCCTGATGTCTGGAAGACACTTATTGATGGGTGCTAGGACCGAGCTACCCTTCCATTGAACAAGGACGTTTGCAATGTCTGTATTGGACTCAGATTCACTTGAGCAGAGTCCTGTCACTTCCATATGCTTTTCACACAACCTCTTCCGGCGCCTAACATTAGGATGCTGGGACCTAGGTCTACGGGCAGTCAGGATGCGGGAGGGTCCTGCCCTCACCTCAGCTCGCACAAGGAAGCATGCCTGGAAGCCGGCTTTCAACTAGCTGCGTTCTTAGGGCCCTGAGAACGTAGCAGTACTCTCAGCCAGGAGGTACCCAGAATACCACTCCGCTGCAGCTGGAGACACCCTCCGTGTCTGCTGATTCCACTTGTGTCTCACAAGCCTCTGAGAAACGGCTGTGGTGCTGATGTTCGAAACTCATTCTGCAGGCAGTGTGCAACGGTGAGGGACTGAGGGTGAGCTCAACTCTCAGAAGTTAGGTGCCTTGGGACTAGACGTCCAGCTAGCTTCTCTCGTATGGAACTTAGGATGTAGCACCTGGCTAACATAGGAATTACTAGGGAATCCCTGGATTGAGCTTGGAGGCACTAGTCTTGAGGGCCGAGACTTTCCACTTACCTCTCACAACACTTCAGTCATGCATCGAGCCTAGGCCTGTTATGAGCGAGGTGTACCTGCAGGCAGGATGTGGGAGGGACAGGCCATAAGCTCAACTCTCAGGAGCGTGTATGCCTAGGAGGCAGATGTCTGCTCCCCACTCATACAGGGGAGTTAGAACCTAGCTCCACTCTCATTGAACAAGGACGTTGGCCATCGCTGTATTCAACTCACATTGCCGTGAGGACAGGCCTGACGCTTCCACACGCATTTCTCACCACCTGTCTCTGCACCTGACATGAGGATTTTGGCAGCTCACCCACAGAGGTACCCGAGGCGGGAGGATCCTTCGTTGAGCTCAACTCTCCAAAGGTAGCATGCCCCGAATGCAGCTTTCCACTAGCTGCGTTCTTATGGCCGTGAGAACGCAGCAGCCCTGGAAGTCAGGACGTTGCGTTTATACCGCTCTACTGCACCGAGTGACAGCAGCATTGAGGCCTGCAGCTTGCCCCGTGCGTCCCATGAGCTTCTGACAAACATGTCTAGTGAGGATGTTCGTAACTCCATGTGCAGGCAGTGTGGAACTGGGAAGGACGGCACGTCAGCTCATCGCACAGAAGGAAGTTCCCCTGAGAGAGAGCTTGCAACTAGGTACTCAGGGTTGGAAGTTAGTATGTACCACCCATCTGAGGGAGGAAGTCGTCAGAAGTCACTGGATTGAGCTAAGAGACACTTGCTCTCACAAAGCTTGAATCCCGTGTCCAACGAAATCCCTTGGCTGCAAAGGGTACAGGCGGTCAGCATGTGGGAGGTTGAAGCCATAAGCTCAACCCAAAGGAGTGTGCATGCCTTGGAGGCAGCTGTGTGCTAGGAGCGAAATTGACAAGCCAGTCACTTGGTTCTCTCTCTGCTAGTGTTCCGCGTAGAACGAAATGCTGTGCAAGCGAACCGTACAGGCATCAGGATGTGGGAGCGATAGGCCATAAGCTCAACTCTCAGAAGTGTGTAGGCATTGCAGGCAGATGCCTGCCAGACACTTATTGATGGAAGCTAGCACCGAGCTACACATTCATGGAACAAGGACGTTTGCAATGTCTGTATTGGACTCAGATTCACTTGAGCAGAGTCCTGTCACTTCCATATGCTTTTCACACAACCTCTTCCGGCGCCTAACTTTAGGATGCTGGGACCTAGGTCTACGGGCAGTCAGGATGCGGGAGGGTCCTGCCCTGACCTCAGCTCGCACAAGGAAGCATGCCTGGAAGCCGGCTTTCAACTAGCTGCGTTCTTAGGGCCCTGAGAACGTAGCTGTACTCTCAGCCAGGAGGTACCCAGAATACCACTCCGCTGCAGCTGGAGACACCCTCCGGGTCTGCTGATTCCACTTGCGTCTCACAAGCCTCTGACAAACTGCTCTGGTGCAGATGTTCGAAACTCATTCTGCAGGCAGTGTGCAACTGTGAGGGACTGAGGGTGAGCTCAACTCTCCGACGTATGTTGCTTTTGGACAAAGCGTTCAACTAGCTTCTCTCGTATGGCACTTAGGATGTAGCACCTGGCTCACACAGGAAATACTAGGAAACCGCTAGATTGAGCTTGGATGCACTAGTCTTGTGGGCCGGGACTACCACTTACCTCTCACAACACTTCAGTCACGCATCGGGGATAGGCCTGTTAGGAGCGCGGTGTACCTGCAGGCAGGATGTGGGAGGGACAGTCCATAAGCTCAACTCTCGGAAGTGTGTAGGCATTGCAGGCAGATGCCTGCCAGACACTTATTGATGGAAGCTAGCACCGAGCTACACATTTATTGAACAAGGACGTTTGCAATGTCTGTATTGGACTCAGATTCACTTGAGCAGAGTCCTGTCACTTCCATATGCTTTTCACACAACCTCTTCCGGCGCCTAACTTTAGGATGCTGGGACCTAGGTCTACGGGCAGTCAGGATGCGGGAGGGTCCTGCCCTGACCTCAGCTCGCACAAGGAAGCATGCCTGGAAGCCGGCTTTCAACTAGCTGCGTTCTTAGGGCCCTGAGAACGTAGCTGTACTCTCAGCCAGGAGGTACCCAGAATACCACTCCGCTGCAGCTGGAGACACCCTCCGGGTCTGCTGATTCCACTTGTGTCTCACAAGCCTCTGAGAAACGGCTGTGGTGCTGATGTTGGAAACTCATTCTGCAGGCAGTGTGCAACGGTGAGGGACTGAGGGTGAGCTCAACTCTCAGAAGTTAGGTGCCTTGGGACTAGACGTCCAGCTAGCTTCTCTCGTATGGAACTTAGGGTGTAGCACCTGGCTAACATAGGAATTACTAGGGAATCCCTGGATTGAGCTTGGAGGCACTAGTCTTGAGGGCCGAGACTTTCCACTTACCTCTCACAACACTTCAGTCATGCATCGAGCCTAGGCCTGTTATGAGCGAGGTGTACCTGCAGGCAGAATGTGGGAGGGACAGGCCATAAGCTCAACTCTCAGGAGCGTGTATGCCTAGGAGGCAGATGTCTGCTCCCCACTCATACAGGGGAGTTAGAACCTAGCTCCACTCTCATTGAACAAGGACGTTGGCCATCGCTGTATTCAACTCACATTGCCGTGAGGACAGGCCTGACGCTTCCACACGCATTTCTCACCACCTGTCTCTGCACCTGACATGAGGATTTTGGCAGCTCACCCACAGAGGTACCCGAGGCGGGAGGATCCTTCGTTGAGCTCAACTCTCCAAAGGTAGCATGCCCCGAATGCAGCTTTCCACTAGCTGCGTTCTTATGGCCGTGAGAACGCAGCAGCCCTGGAAGTCAGGACGTTGCGTTTATACCGCTCTACTGCACCGAGTGACAGCACCATTGAGGCCTGCAGCTTGCCCCGTGCGTCCCATGAGCTTCTGACAAACATGTCTAGTGAGGATGTTCGTAACTCCATGTGCAGGCAGTGTGGAACTGGGAAGGACGGCACGTCAGCTCATCGCACAGAAGGAAGTTCCCCTGAGAGAGAGCTTGCAACTAGGTACTCAGGGTTGGAAGTTAGTATGTACCACCCATCTGAGGGAGGAAGTCGTCAGAAGTCACTGGATTGAGCTAAGAGACACTTGCTCTCACAAAGCTTGAATCCCGTGTCCAACGAAATCCCTTGGCTGCAAAGGGTACAGGCGGTCAGCATGTGGGAGGTTGAAGCCATAAGCTCAACCCAAAGGAGTGTGCATGCCTTGGAGGCAGCTGTGTGCTAGGAGCGAAATTGACAAGCCAGTCACTTGGTTCTCTCTCTGCTAGTGTTCCGCGTAGAACGAAATGCTGTGCAAGCGAACCGTACAGGCATCAGGATGTGGGAGCGATAGGCCATAAGCTCAACTCTCAGAAGTGTGTAGGCATTGCAGGCAGATGCCTGCCAGACACTTATTGATGGAAGCTAGCACCGAGCTACACATTCATGGAACAAGGACGTTTGCAATGTCTGTATTGGACTCAGATTCACTTGAGCAGAGTCCTGTCACTTCCATATGCTTTTCACACAACCTCTTCCGGCGCCTAACTTTAGGATGCTGGGACCTAGGTCTACGGGCAGTCAGGATGCGGGAGGGTCCTGCCCTGACCTCAGCTCGCACAAGGAAGCATGCCTGGAAGCCGGCTTTCAACTAGCTGCGTTCTTAGGGCCCTGAGAACGTAGCTGTACTCTCAGCCAGGAGGTACCCAGAATACCACTCCGCTGCAGCTGGAGACACCCTCCGGGTCTGCTGATTCCACTTGCGTCTCACAAGCCTCTGACAAACTGCTCTGGTGCAGATGTTCGAAACTCATTCTGCAGGCAGTGTGCAACTGTGAGGGACTGAGGGTGAGCTCAACTCTCCGACGTATGTTGCTTTTGGACAAAGCGTTCAACTAGCTTCTCTCGTATGGCACTTAGGATGTAGCACCTGGCTCACACAGGAAATACTAGGAAACCGCTAGATTGAGCTTGGATGCACTAGTCTTGTGGGCCGGGACTACCACTTACCTCTCACAACACTTCAGTCACGCATCGGGGATAGGCCTGTTAGGAGCGCGGTGTACCTGCAGGCAGGATGTGGGAGGGACAGTCCATAAGCTCAACTCTCGGAAGTGTGTAGGCATTGCAGGCAGATGCCTGCCAGACACTTATTGATGGAAGCTAGCACCGAGCTACACATTTATTGAACAAGGACGTTTGCAATGTCTGTATTGGACTCAGATTCACTTGAGCAGAGTCCTGTCACTTCCATATGCTTTTCACACAACCTCTTCCGGCGCCTAACTTTAGGATGCTGGGACCTAGGTCTACGGGCAGTCAGGATGCGGGAGGGTCCTGCCCTGACCTCAGCTCGCACAAGGAAGCATGCCTGGAAGCCGGCTTTCAACTAGCTGCGTTCTTAGGGCCCTGAGAACGTAGCTGTACTCTCAGCCAGGAGGTACCCAGAATACCACTCCGCTGCAGCTGGAGACACCCTCCGGGTCTGCTGATTCCACTTGTGTCTCACAAGCCTCTGAGAAACGGCTGTGGTGCTGATGTTGGAAACTCATTCTGCAGGCAGTGTGCAACGGTGAGGGACTGAGGGTGAGCTCAACTCTCAGAAGTTAGGTGCCTTGGGACTAGACGTCCAGCTAGCTTCTCTCGTATGGAACTTAGGGTGTAGCACCTGGCTAACATAGGAATTACTAGGGAATCCCTGGATTGAGCTTGGAGGCACTAGTCTTGAGGGCCGAGACTTTCCACTTACCTCTCACAACACTTCAGTCATGCATCGAGCCTAGGCCTGTTATGAGCGAGGTGTACCTGCAGGCAGAATGTGGGAGGGACAGGCCATAAGCTCAACTCTCAGGAGCGTGTATGCCTAGGAGGCAGATGTCTGCTCCCCACTCATACAGGGGAGTTAGAACCTAGCTCCACTCTCATTGAACAAGGACGTTGGCCATCGCTGTATTCAACTCACATTGCCGTGAGGACAGGCCTGACGCTTCCACACGCATTTCTCACCACCTGTCTCTGCACCTGACATGAGGATTTTGGCAGCTCACCCACAGAGGTACCCGAGGCGGGAGGATCCTTCGTTGAGCTCAACTCTCCAAAGGTAGCATGCCCCGAATGCAGCTTTCCACTAGCTGCGTTCTTATGGCCGTGAGAACGCAGCAGCCCTGGAAGTCAGGACGTTGCGTTTATACCGCTCTACTGCACCGAGTGACAGCACCATTGAGGCCTGCAGCTTGCCCCGTGCGTCCCATGAGCTTCTGACAAACATGTCTAGTGAGGATGTTCGTAACTCCATGTGCAGGCAGTGTGGAACTGGGAAGGACGGCACGTCAGCTCATCGCACAGAAGGAAGTTCCCCTGAGAGAGAGCTTGCAACTAGGTACTCAGGGTTGGAAGTTAGTATGTACCACCCATCTGAGGGAGGAAGTCGTCAGAAGTCACTGGATTGAGCTAAGAGACACTTGCTCTCACAAAGCTTGAATCCCGTGTCCAACGAAATCCCTTGGCTGCAAAGGGTACAGGCGGTCAGCATGTGGGAGGTTGAAGCCATAAGCTCAACCCAAAGGAGTGTGCATGCCTTGGAGGCAGCTGTGTGCTAGGAGCGAAATTGACAAGCCAGTCACTTGGTTCTCTCTCTGCTAGTGTTCCGCGTAGAACGAAATGCTGTGCAAGCGAACCGTACAGGCATCAGGATGTGGGAGCGATAGGCCATAAGCTCAACTCTCAGAAGTGTGTAGGCATTGCAGGCAGATGCCTGCCAGACACTTATTGATGGAAGCTAGCACCGAGCTACACATTCATGGAACAAGGACGTTTGCAATGTCTGTATTGGACTCAGATTCACTTGAGCAGAGTCCTGTCACTTCCATATGCTTTTCACACAACCTCTTCCGGCGCCTAACTTTAGGATGCTGGGACCTAGGTCTACGGGCAGTCAGGATGCGGGAGGGTCCTGCCCTGACCTCAGCTCGCACAAGGAAGCATGCCTGGAAGCCGGCTTTCAACTAGCTGCGTTCTTAGGGCCCTGAGAACGTAGCTGTACTCTCAGCCAGGAGGTACCCAGAATACCACTCCGCTGCAGCTGGAGACACCCTCCGGGTCTGCTGATTCCACTTGCGTCTCACAAGCCTCTGACAAACTGCTCTGGTGCAGATGTTCGAAACTCATTCTGCAGGCAGTGTGCAACTGTGAGGGACTGAGGGTGAGCTCAACTCTCCGACGTATGTTGCTTTTGGACAAAGCGTTCAACTAGCTTCTCTCGTATGGCACTTAGGATGTAGCACCTGGCTCACACAGGAAATACTAGGAAACCGCTAGATTGAGCTTGGATGCACTAGTCTTGTGGGCCGGGACTACCACTTACCTCTCACAACACTTCAGTCACGCATCGGGGATAGGCCTGTTAGGAGCGCGGTGTACCTGCAGGCAGGATGTGGGAGGGACAGTCCATAAGCTCAACTCTCGGAAGTGTGTAGGCATTGCAGGCAGATGCCTGCCAGACACTTATTGATGGAAGCTAGCACCGAGCTACACATTCATGGAACAAGGACGTTTGCAATGTCTGTATTGGACTCAGATTCACTTGAGCAGAGTCCTGTCACTTCCATATGCTTTTCACACAACCTCTTCCGGCGCCTAACTTTAGGATGCTGGGACCTAGGTCTACGGGCAGTCAGGATGCGGGAGGGTCCTGCCCTGACCTCAGCTCGCACAAGGAAGCATGCCTGGAAGCCGGCTTTCAACTAGCTGCGTTCTTAGGGCCCTGAGAACGTAGCTGTACTCTCAGCCAGGAGGTACCCAGAATACCACTCCGCTGCAGCTGGAGACACCCTCCGGGTCTGCTGATTCCACTTGCGTCTCACAAGCCTCTGACAAACTGCTCTGGTGCAGATGTTCGAAACTCATTCTGCAGGCAGTGTGCAACTGTGAGGGACTGAGGGTGAGCTCAACTCTCCGACGTATGTTGCTTTTGGACAAAGCGTTCAACTAGCTTCTCTCGTATGGCACTTAGGATGTAGCACCTGGCTCACACAGGAAATACTAGGAAACCGCTAGATTGAGCTTGGATGCACTAGTCTTGTGGGCCGGGACTACCACTTACCTCTCACAACACTTCAGTCACGCATCGGGGATAGGCCTGTTAGGAGCGCGGTGTACCTGCAGGCAGGATGTGGGAGGGACAGTCCATAAGCTCAACTCTCGGAAGTGTGTAGGCATTGCAGGCAGATGCCTGCCAGACACTTATTGATGGAAGCTAGCACCGAGCTACACATTTATTGAACAAGGACGTTTGCAATGTCTGTATTGGACTCAGATTCACTTGAGCAGAGTCCTGTCACTTCCATATGCTTTTCACACAACCTCTTCCGGCGCCTAACTTTAGGATGCTGGGACCTAGGTCTACGGGCAGTCAGGATGCGGGAGGGTCCTGCCCTGACCTCAGCTCGCACAAGGAAGCATGCCTGGAAGCCGGCTTTCAACTAGCTGCGTTCTTAGGGCCCTGAGAACGTAGCTGTACTCTCAGCCAGGAGGTACCCAGAATACCACTCCGCTGCAGCTGGAGACACCCTCCGGGTCTGCTGATTCCACTTGTGTCTCACAAGCCTCTGAGAAACGGCTGTGGTGCTGATGTTGGAAACTCATTCTGCAGGCAGTGTGCAACGGTGAGGGACTGAGGGTGAGCTCAACTCTCAGAAGTTAGGTGCCTTGGGACTAGACGTCCAGCTAGCTTCTCTCGTATGGAACTTAGGGTGTAGCACCTGGCTAACATAGGAATTACTAGGGAATCCCTGGATTGAGCTTGGAGGCACTAGTCTTGAGGGCCGAGACTTTCCACTTACCTCTCACAACACTTCAGTCATGCATCGAGCCTAGGCCTGTTATGAGCGAGGTGTACCTGCAGGCAGAATGTGGGAGGGACAGGCCATAAGCTCAACTCTCAGGAGCGTGTATGCCTAGGAGGCAGATGTCTGCTCCCCACTCATACAGGGGAGTTAGAACCTAGCTCCACTCTCATTGAACAAGGACGTTGGCCATCGCTGTATTCAACTCACATTGCCGTGAGGACAGGCCTGACGCTTCCACACGCATTTCTCACCACCTGTCTCTGCACCTGACATGAGGATTTTGGCAGCTCACCCACAGAGGTACCCGAGGCGGGAGGATCCTTCGTTGAGCTCAACTCTCCAAAGGTAGCATGCCCCGAATGCAGCTTTCCACTAGCTGCGTTCTTATGGCCGTGAGAACGCAGCAGCCCTGGAAGTCAGGACGTTGCGTTTATACCGCTCTACTGCACCGAGTGACAGCACCATTGAGGCCTGCAGCTTGCCCCGTGCGTCCCATGAGCTTCTGACAAACATGTCTAGTGAGGATGTTCGTAACTCCATGTGCAGGCAGTGTGGAACTGGGAAGGACGGCACGTCAGCTCATCGCACAGAAGGAAGTTCCCCTGAGAGAGAGCTTGCAACTAGGTACTCAGGGTTGGAAGTTAGTATGTACCACCCATCTGAGGGAGGAAGTCGTCAGAAGTCACTGGATTGAGCTAAGAGACACTTGCTCTCACAAAGCTTGAATCCCGTGTCCAACGAAATCCCTTGGCTGCAAAGGGTACAGGCGGTCAGCATGTGGGAGGTTGAAGCCATAAGCTCAACCCAAAGGAGTGTGCATGCCTTGGAGGCAGCTGTGTGCTAGGAGCGAAATTGACAAGCCAGTCACTTGGTTCTCTCTCTGCTAGTGTTCCGCGTAGAACGAAATGCTGTGCAAGCGAACCGTACAGGCATCAGGATGTGGGAGCGATAGGCCATAAGCTCAACTCTCAGAAGTGTGTAGGCATTGCAGGCAGATGCCTGCCAGACACTTATTGATGGAAGCTAGCACCGAGCTACACATTCATGGAACAAGGACGTTTGCAATGTCTGTATTGGACTCAGATTCACTTGAGCAGAGTCCTGTCACTTCCATATGCTTTTCACACAACCTCTTCCGGCGCCTAACTTTAGGATGCTGGGACCTAGGTCTACGGGCAGTCAGGATGCGGGAGGGTCCTGCCCTGACCTCAGCTCGCACAAGGAAGCATGCCTGGAAGCCGGCTTTCAACTAGCTGCGTTCTTAGGGCCCTGAGAACGTAGCTGTACTCTCAGCCAGGAGGTACCCAGAATACCACTCCGCTGCAGCTGGAGACACCCTCCGGGTCTGCTGATTCCACTTGCGTCTCACAAGCCTCTGACAAACTGCTCTGGTGCAGATGTTCGAAACTCATTCTGCAGGCAGTGTGCAACTGTGAGGGACTGAGGGTGAGCTCAACTCTCCGACGTATGTTGCTTTTGGACAAAGCGTTCAACTAGCTTCTCTCGTATGGCACTTAGGATGTAGCACCTGGCTCACACAGGAAATACTAGGAAACCGCTAGATTGAGCTTGGATGCACTAGTCTTGTGGGCCGGGACTACCACTTACCTCTCACAACACTTCAGTCACGCATCGGGGATAGGCCTGTTAGGAGCGCGGTGTACCTGCAGGCAGGATGTGGGAGGGACAGTCCATAAGCTCAACTCTCGGAAGTGTGTAGGCATTGCAGGCAGATGCCTGCCAGACACTTATTGATGGAAGCTAGCACCGAGCTACACATTCATGGAACAAGGACGTTTGCAATGTCTGTATTGGACTCAGATTCACTTGAGCAGAGTCCTGTCACTTCCATATGCTTTTCACACAACCTCTTCCGGCGCCTAACTTTAGGATGCTGGGACCTAGGTCTACGGGCAGTCAGGATGCGGGAGGGTCCTGCCCTGACCTCAGCTCGCACAAGGAAGCATGCCTGGAAGCCGGCTTTCAACTAGCTGCGTTCTTAGGGCCCTGAGAACGTAGCTGTACTCTCAGCCAGGAGGTACCCAGAATACCACTCCGCTGCAGCTGGAGACACCCTCCGGGTCTGCTGATTCCACTTGCGTCTCACAAGCCTCTGACAAACTGCTCTGGTGCAGATGTTCGAAACTCATTCTGCAGGCAGTGTGCAACTGTGAGGGACTGAGGGTGAGCTCAACTCTCCGACGTATGTTGCTTTTGGACAAAGCGTTCAACTAGCTTCTCTCGTATGGCACTTAGGATGTAGCACCTGGCTCACACAGGAAATACTAGGAAACCGCTAGATTGAGCTTGGATGCACTAGTCTTGTGGGCCGGGACTACCACTTACCTCTCACAACACTTCAGTCACGCATCGGGGATAGGCCTGTTAGGAGCGCGGTGTACCTGCAGGCAGGATGTGGGAGGGACAGTCCATAAGCTCAACTCTCGGAAGTGTGTAGGCATTGCAGGCAGATGCCTGCCAGACACTTATTGATGGAAGCTAGCACCGAGCTACACATTTATTGAACAAGGACGTTTGCAATGTCTGTATTGGACTCAGATTCACTTGAGCAGAGTCCTGTCACTTCCATATGCTTTTCACACAACCTCTTCCGGCGCCTAACTTTAGGATGCTGGGACCTAGGTCTACGGGCAGTCAGGATGCGGGAGGGTCCTGCCCTGACCTCAGCTCGCACAAGGAAGCATGCCTGGAAGCCGGCTTTCAACTAGCTGCGTTCTTAGGGCCCTGAGAACGTAGCTGTACTCTCAGCCAGGAGGTACCCAGAATACCACTCCGCTGCAGCTGGAGACACCCTCCGGGTCTGCTGATTCCACTTGTGTCTCACAAGCCTCTGAGAAACGGCTGTGGTGCTGATGTTGGAAACTCATTCTGCAGGCAGTGTGCAACGGTGAGGGACTGAGGGTGAGCTCAACTCTCAGAAGTTAGGTGCCTTGGGACTAGACGTCCAGCTAGCTTCTCTCGTATGGAACTTAGGGTGTAGCACCTGGCTAACATAGGAATTACTAGGGAATCCCTGGATTGAGCTTGGAGGCACTAGTCTTGAGGGCCGAGACTTTCCACTTACCTCTCACAACACTTCAGTCATGCATCGAGCCTAGGCCTGTTATGAGCGAGGTGTACCTGCAGGCAGAATGTGGGAGGGACAGGCCATAAGCTCAACTCTCAGGAGCGTGTATGCCTAGGAGGCAGATGTCTGCTCCCCACTCATACAGGGGAGTTAGAACCTAGCTCCACTCTCATTGAACAAGGACGTTGGCCATCGCTGTATTCAACTCACATTGCCGTGAGGACAGGCCTGACGCTTCCACACGCATTTCTCACCACCTGTCTCTGCACCTGACATGAGGATTTTGGCAGCTCACCCACAGAGGTACCCGAGGCGGGAGGATCCTTCGTTGAGCTCAACTCTCCAAAGGTAGCATGCCCCGAATGCAGCTTTCCACTAGCTGCGTTCTTATGGCCGTGAGAACGCAGCAGCCCTGGAAGTCAGGACGTTGCGTTTATACCGCTCTACTGCACCGAGTGACAGCACCATTGAGGCCTGCAGCTTGCCCCGTGCGTCCCATGAGCTTCTGACAAACATGTCTAGTGAGGATGTTCGTAACTCCATGTGCAGGCAGTGTGGAACTGGGAAGGACGGCACGTCAGCTCATCGCACAGAAGGAAGTTCCCCTGAGAGAGAGCTTGCAACTAGGTACTCAGGGTTGGAAGTTAGTATGTACCACCCATCTGAGGGAGGAAGTCGTCAGAAGTCACTGGATTGAGCTAAGAGACACTTGCTCTCACAAAGCTTGAATCCCGTGTCCAACGAAATCCCTTGGCTGCAAAGGGTACAGGCGGTCAGCATGTGGGAGGTTGAAGCCATAAGCTCAACCCAAAGGAGTGTGCATGCCTTGGAGGCAGCTGTGTGCTAGGAGCGAAATTGACAAGCCAGTCACTTGGTTCTCTCTCTGCTAGTGTTCCGCGTAGAACGAAATGCTGTGCAAGCGAACCGTACAGGCATCAGGATGTGGGAGCGATAGGCCATAAGCTCAACTCTCAGAAGTGTGTAGGCATTGCAGGCAGATGCCTGCCAGACACTTATTGATGGAAGCTAGCACCGAGCTACACATTCATGGAACAAGGACGTTTGCAATGTCTGTATTGGACTCAGATTCACTTGAGCAGAGTCCTGTCACTTCCATATGCTTTTCACACAACCTCTTCCGGCGCCTAACTTTAGGATGCTGGGACCTAGGTCTACGGGCAGTCAGGATGCGGGAGGGTCCTGCCCTGACCTCAGCTCGCACAAGGAAGCATGCCTGGAAGCCGGCTTTCAACTAGCTGCGTTCTTAGGGCCCTGAGAACGTAGCTGTACTCTCAGCCAGGAGGTACCCAGAATACCACTCCGCTGCAGCTGGAGACACCCTCCGGGTCTGCTGATTCCACTTGCGTCTCACAAGCCTCTGACAAACTGCTCTGGTGCAGATGTTCGAAACTCATTCTGCAGGCAGTGTGCAACTGTGAGGGACTGAGGGTGAGCTCAACTCTCCGACGTATGTTGCTTTTGGACAAAGCGTTCAACTAGCTTCTCTCGTATGGCACTTAGGATGTAGCACCTGGCTCACACAGAAATACTAGGAAACCGCTAGATTGAGCTTGGATGCACTAGTCTTGTGGGCCGGGACTACCACTTACCTCTCACAACACTTCAGTCACGCATCGGGGATAGGCCTGTTAGGAGCGCGGTGTACCTGCAGGCAGGATG
>NW_027325874.1:0-29747 GCF_048418805.1 Vulpes vulpes
GCCTAATCTGAGGGGTCCTAGAAAGCATAGGTGGTATCTATCTCCCAGGGAACATCAATACTAGTGGGAAGCAAGAGACACTGGGAGGAGGTGCCACCAGTGGGAATGTGAGTGTGAGTTACCAGGGTCCAGGCAGAGGGTCTTGTAGTGAGTGTGACAGGGAAAGCCTGTGGGAGGGGCCACAAACAGTGTCCCTAGGGAATCTGGCAAGGAGGGTCCCCTAAGGAAGGGAGGATGTTCTAGGCTGTGAAGATGGGGAAGGTCCACATGGAGTAGGAATCTAGGGAAAAATGTTACTGAGAGGGGACCTTAATAGACATCTTAAGAGGAGGGCCACTTCCAGCTGTTGAAAGCCCAGGTCCAGGGAGGAGATCAGCACATATTCCAGAAGCTATGGGGACCTAAGGTCAATGAAGGCAGCTATGACTGGCCGGGCACATGGTCCACACAAAGAAAAGGATGCACCGACCTATTGTGGAGGAGAGTCTTTAATCTTGTTTTGCTATTGGTATATACTGTTCGGGAAAATTCTCCTGCAATTCTTGGCCAATTAGGGATCCCTGGGTGGCGCAGCGGTTTGGCGCCTGCCTTTGGCCCAGGGCGCGATCCTGGAGACCTGGGATCGAATCCCACGTCGGGCTCCGGTGCATGGAGCCTGCTTCTCCCTCTGCCTGTGTCTCTGCCTCTCTCTCTCTCTGTATGACTATCATAAATAAATTTAAAAAAATAAAAAAAAATAAAGAAACAAAATTCTTGGCCAATTAATCCCCCACAAACACATGAGAAGGCCTTCGGCTGGCGCCTTTGTACACAGTCAAAGGAATGATGTTCACCCTTAAAGATAGTTGAGATCAGACACAAAGGGTTAAGCCCAATGAGCAGAGAGCGCGATTTCTGATTGAACAAAGAACACTTTATTGAGTGCTGCCTGGGTGCGGGGAGAAGGGCGGGATGACCCAGATGGGAGGCAAGATCCTCCTGGAGGTCCTGAGGCTCCGGGCCCCCTTCGGTGGGCGGGGGGCATCGGGAGCCTAAGAGCACTCTGCGGGGGCCACCTTCTTCTCCACGGTGCTCCCCTCGTGCGTGACCAGGCAGCTGAAGCTGCTGTGAGATTTCCACTTGTCAGGCGTCAGGCTCAGGTAGCTGCTGGCCGCGTACTTGCTGTTGCTCTGCTTGGAGGGCTTGGTGGTCTCCACGCCCTGGGTGATGGGGCTGCCGTCTGCCTTCCAGGCCACCGTCACGCCGCTGGGGTAGAAGTCGCTGATGAGGCACACCAGGGTGGCCTTGTTGGCGCCGAGCTCCTCAGAGGAGGGCGGGAAGAGTGTGACCGAGGGGGAGGCCTTGGGCTGACCTGTGGGGACGGAAGGCCAGCGGGTCAAGGCAGATGTTTGTTGTGTCAGCACCTACCTGATTCCTGGTGTGGGGCTACAGCTGTGTCCTGTCCATGTCTTGGGCTTCAGGCGGCCCTTGCTCCTAGAGGTCAGGTGAGCCATGGGCAGGCTCACCCACCTTCTGCTGGAGAGAATCTGAGTGCCAGATTCTCTAGTTTCTGGGCCTCTGCATGGCCTCAGGGTCTCTCCACATCATATATCCTTCTAATCTACTCAGTCTACCCCCAGGACTAGATGTCAATGACCCCGAGACCCTGCTTTCTTTCTCACTCTTTGTGTGCTTGGACACAGGTCTCAGGTGACATCGCCCAGGTCACTTACCCAGGATTTCCTAGAGCTGGCATCTCTGGGTTTCAGGGCTCTGTTACCCATGTGAAGAGTCTGTTTCCTGCCTCCAGGCCACCTCATACCTCCACAGCAGCCTTGCCCACCTCCCTAGATACCCGCCTTCTAGGGTTGCTGAATGGGATGGGCTGTGAACTCTGGTTCTTGAATGCAGGGAGTCCAGTAGGGGAAGTTTCTCGTGTCAAGTGAATTTCCAGTTCTGAGGATGGGGCTGTGTCTGTTCTGAGGGTCTCCCGGTTTTCTGTGAAAACCTGGGGGTCTATCTCTCCTAGGATTTCCGGGTACCTAGCAGTACTATCTCTGTCACCTGTCCCTATCAGGGGCCTCGGGTCCAATATCTTCTCAGGGGCTCTCCAGATGTAGTGGGCTTTGAGGGGATGGACCTCTGCTGCCAGAGTTTCCTAGACCGGTCCTATTCTTGGTGTCTAAGTATCCCTACATGGTGGCTGGTCCCATCACCTTGGGCTCCATTCTCTCAAGTCCTTGCTTTATCCTTTACCCCTTGTCCTGCTTCCCCCTCCTTGTCTCCGAGTCCCCATATCAAGGCTCTCCTCATTGTGCCCATGCAGCCCTCTGCCCGGGACCCCCCTCCGCCAGAGACAGAGGCCAGCACCTGAGCAGCCCCCACAATCCTTCCATCACCTTATAGCCCTGCTGGCAGTCTGAGCATCCCTCTTCCTTATCCATCTCCCCTCATTTCCCCTCACATTCATGATTCTAATAGACCCTGACTGGGGAACCGACCACCCCCTAGTCCAGAGAAGAAGGTCCTGTGGGTAGAGGGCTGGACACACAGTGAGACCTGAGTGTACGTCAGGAAGGATTTTGGGGCTGGTCCCCTGCAGCTCCAGTACAACATCTGACAAGGTGGGAGCAGTGGAGGCACGAGGGGCAGACGAAGCGGACGAAAGGCATAGACCCCACAGACCTTTAGCCTCAGCCTTCATCAAGTTGGAAAGGAGAGAAGCATCACCTGAAATTGCAGAGTGGGTGCCAAGGAGGCGAGAAAGGGGTAGACTCACCGAGGACGGTCAGGTGGGTGCCTCCGCCGAACACAGCACACTGTGACACAGCCTCGAACATAAACCCTCTGTCAGCCCCTCCACCCCTGACCCAGGCCCACCTGCAGCTGCTCGGGAGGCCCAAAGGGCAGCCTCCTTGTCACGGGTGCTGGTTGGGCAGATGCGGGTGTGTGGTGAGGAGGTTGCCCCTGGAGACCAGGAATTTCATTTCCGTGGAGGGTTCAGATTCCATCCATCCTCAGTCCTGGGGAGGGGTTGCGGAGGATGTCTGGGTATGTCATCGAAATTCCCAGCTAGGTCCATCGTTAGGGAGGAGCTGTGTGTCTCCTCAGTGTGTGTCAGTATGTCATTGTGGAAGGGGTGAGCAGGCCTGTTTCACACAGGGATATGATGGAGCTGGGACCCCTTTGCAGACTTGGGACTGGTGGGGAGTGTCCTGAGTGCCACCACATCTACAGCACAGGAGTCTGACGGAGTTTGGGGTCAGGAATGGGAACTGGATGGGAGGAGAATCCTGTTTCTCCCAAGCAGATAGATCTCTCCACAGGGCCTAAGCTCCAGCACCCTTCCTTTGGCAGGATCTTGTGGAAGGTATAGTAGATGGTGAGTGTTTAGTCTCCATACTGAGTTGGAGGAGGGCAGGTGTCACCTGGAGGAGTGTAGGAATGTGGGCTGCTTGTCAGCCGGATAGACCTGCCAGGCCCCAGGTGCGTGGAGGGGCAGTCCCTGCTTCCAGAAATTTTGCCCTGAGCCCAAGTGTGAGAGTCTGACAGACACTTTAACCACCTCAGAATCCCACATCCCTCATGTACAGGAAGCATCATTTGCACACGGTGGCCCCACCAGGCAGGACACATACTGTACTCTTACAAGTGACCTTCATGTTGTGAGGATGTTAATGACACCCAGGTCTCTGCCTGCATCATGGCCTGGGGATGTCACCTAATGAGCTCACACAAGGTACATACAGGCCTGGTATCCTTTCTGTGACACAGTGGCCCGCCAGTCAGTAGTCCTGCTGTCCTCCCTGATCTGTCTGCTACTTCCTGTCCAGACTCACTCCCAGGAGCTCATCATGTCTCCTGGACCAGAATCACTCCCAGGAGCTCATCACTCCATCCTGGACCAGAATCTCCCTGGCCTCCTTATTTGTTACTGGATGGCTCTATGGGGGCTGCAGTGACTGGGTTTTCTTTGCTCATGTCCCACGCTGGGACTCTGTGTAGACCCATCCTCCAGGTCTTCCTGAACCTTCCTGAGGGATGCCTACCTTAGCAGTGTTTGGAAATGGACCAGTGTGCTTGTGATCATCATGTGTGTGCATATTGTTTGTATTCATTTGTACCTGTGTGCGTATGGTATGTATGTGTCTTACAGCTCAGATCTCACACGAGGTTCCTAGGTAGATGAGTCAGTTGAGAGACTTGTCAGCAGCTCATTCCCTGAATCTGATCCTGGATTTCTAACACAGAGGCCCAGGCAGGTCAAGCCAGCACAGGGGGTGGATCGTGGGTTGGCCTAATCTGAGGGGTCCTAGAAAGCATAGGTGGTATCTATCTCCCAGGGAACATCAATACTAGTGGGAAGCAAGAGACACTGGGAGGAGGTGCCACCAGTGGGAATGTGAGTGTGAGTTACCAGGGTCCAGGCAGAGGGTCTTGTAGTGAGTGTGACAGGGAAAGCCTGTGGGAGGGGCCACAAACAGTGTCCCTAGGGAATCTGGCAAGGAGGGTCCCCTAAGGAAGGGAGGATGTTCTAGGCTGTGAAGATGGGGAAGGTCCACATGGAGTAGGAATCTAGGGAAAAATGTTACTGAGAGGGGACCTTAATAGACATCTTAAGAGGAGGGCCACTTCCAGCTGTTGAAAGCCCAGGTCCAGGGAGGAGATCAGCACATATTCCAGAAGCTATGGGGACCTAAGGTCAATGAAGGCAGCTATGACTGGCCGGGCACATGGTCCACACAAAGAAAAGGATGCACCGACCTATTGTGGAGGAGAGTCTTTAATCTTGTTTTGCTATTGGTATATACTGTTCGGGAAAATTCTCCTGCAATTCTTGGCCAATTAGGGATCCCTGGGTGGCGCAGCGGTTTGGCGCCTGCCTTTGGCCCAGGGCGCGATCCTGGAGACCTGGGATCGAATCCCACGTCGGGCTCCGGTGCATGGAGCCTGCTTCTCCCTCTGCCTGTGTCTCTGCCTCTCTCTCTCTCTGTATGACTATCATAAATAAATTTAAAAAAATAAAAAAAAATAAAGAAACAAAATTCTTGGCCAATTAATCCCCCACAAACACATGAGAAGGCCTTCGGCTGGCGCCTTTGTACACAGTCAAAGGAATGATGTTCACCCTTAAAGATAGTTGAGATCAGACACAAAGGGTTAAGCCCAATGAGCAGAGAGCGCGATTTCTGATTGAACAAAGAACACTTTATTGAGTGCTGCCTGGGTGCGGGGAGAAGGGCGGGATGACCCAGATGGGAGGCAAGATCCTCCTGGAGGTCCTGAGGCTCCGGGCCCCCTTCGGTGGGCGGGGGGCATCGGGAGCCTAAGAGCACTCTGCGGGGGCCACCTTCTTCTCCACGGTGCTCCCCTCGTGCGTGACCAGGCAGCTGAAGCTGCTGTGAGATTTCCACTTGTCAGGCGTCAGGCTCAGGTAGCTGCTGGCCGCGTACTTGCTGTTGCTCTGCTTGGAGGGCTTGGTGGTCTCCACGCCCTGGGTGATGGGGCTGCCGTCTGCCTTCCAGGCCACCGTCACGCCGCTGGGGTAGAAGTCGCTGATGAGGCACACCAGGGTGGCCTTGTTGGCGCCGAGCTCCTCAGAGGAGGGCGGGAAGAGTGTGACCGAGGGGGAGGCCTTGGGCTGACCTGTGGGGACGGAAGGCCAGCGGGTCAAGGCAGATGTTTGTTGTGTCAGCACCTACCTGATTCCTGGTGTGGGGCTACAGCTGTGTCCTGTCCATGTCTTGGGCTTCAGGCGGCCCTTGCTCCTAGAGGTCAGGTGAGCCATGGGCAGGCTCACCCACCTTCTGCTGGAGAGAATCTGAGTGCCAGATTCTCTAGTTTCTGGGCCTCTGCATGGCCTCAGGGTCTCTCCACATCATATATCCTTCTAATCTACTCAGTCTACCCCCAGGACTAGATGTCAATGACCCCGAGACCCTGCTTTCTTTCTCACTCTTTGTGTGCTTGGACACAGGTCTCAGGTGACATCGCCCAGGTCACTTACCCAGGATTTCCTAGAGCTGGCATCTCTGGGTTTCAGGGCTCTGTTACCCATGTGAAGAGTCTGTTTCCTGCCTCCAGGCCACCTCATACCTCCACAGCAGCCTTGCCCACCTCCCTAGATACCCGCCTTCTAGGGTTGCTGAATGGGATGGGCTGTGAACTCTGGTTCTTGAATGCAGGGAGTCCAGTAGGGGAAGTTTCTCGTGTCAAGTGAATTTCCAGTTCTGAGGATGGGGCTGTGTCTGTTCTGAGGGTCTCCCGGTTTTCTGTGAAAACCTGGGGGTCTATCTCTCCTAGGATTTCCGGGTACCTAGCAGTACTATCTCTGTCACCTGTCCCTATCAGGGGCCTCGGGTCCAATATCTTCTCAGGGGCTCTCCAGATGTAGTGGGCTTTGAGGGGATGGACCTCTGCTGCCAGAGTTTCCTAGACCGGTCCTATTCTTGGTGTCTAAGTATCCCTACATGGTGGCTGGTCCCATCACCTTGGGCTCCATTCTCTCAAGTCCTTGCTTTATCCTTTACCCCTTGTCCTGCTTCCCCCTCCTTGTCTCCGAGTCCCCATATCAAGGCTCTCCTCATTGTGCCCATGCAGCCCTCTGCCCGGGACCCCCCTCCGCCAGAGACAGAGGCCAGCACCTGAGCAGCCCCCACAATCCTTCCATCACCTTATAGCCCTGCTGGCAGTCTGAGCATCCCTCTTCCTTATCCATCTCCCCTCATTTCCCCTCACATTCATGATTCTAATAGACCCTGACTGGGGAACCGACCACCCCCTAGTCCAGAGAAGAAGGTCCTGTGGGTAGAGGGCTGGACACACAGTGAGACCTGAGTGTACGTCAGGAAGGATTTTGGGGCTGGTCCCCTGCAGCTCCAGTACAACATCTGACAAGGTGGGAGCAGTGGAGGCACGAGGGGCAGACGAAGCGGACGAAAGGCATAGACCCCACAGACCTTTAGCCTCAGCCTTCATCAAGTTGGAAAGGAGAGAAGCATCACCTGAAATTGCAGAGTGGGTGCCAAGGAGGCGAGAAAGGGGTAGACTCACCGAGGACGGTCAGGTGGGTGCCTCCGCCGAACACAGCACACTGTGACACAGCCTCGAACATAAACCCTCTGTCAGCCCCTCCACCCCTGACCCAGGCCCACCTGCAGCTGCTCGGGAGGCCCAAAGGGCAGCCTCCTTGTCACGGGTGCTGGTTGGGCAGATGCGGGTGTGTGGTGAGGAGGTTGCCCCTGGAGACCAGGAATTTCATTTCCGTGGAGGGTTCAGATTCCATCCATCCTCAGTCCTGGGGAGGGGTTGCGGAGGATGTCTGGGTATGTCATCGAAATTCCCAGCTAGGTCCATCGTTAGGGAGGAGCTGTGTGTCTCCTCAGTGTGTGTCAGTATGTCATTGTGGAAGGGGTGAGCAGGCCTGTTTCACACAGGGATATGATGGAGCTGGGACCCCTTTGCAGACTTGGGACTGGTGGGGAGTGTCCTGAGTGCCACCACATCTACAGCACAGGAGTCTGACGGAGTTTGGGGTCAGGAATGGGAACTGGATGGGAGGAGAATCCTGTTTCTCCCAAGCAGATAGATCTCTCCACAGGGCCTAAGCTCCAGCACCCTTCCTTTGGCAGGATCTTGTGGAAGGTATAGTAGATGGTGAGTGTTTAGTCTCCATACTGAGTTGGAGGAGGGCAGGTGTCACCTGGAGGAGTGTAGGAATGTGGGCTGCTTGTCAGCCGGATAGACCTGCCAGGCCCCAGGTGCGTGGAGGGGCAGTCCCTGCTTCCAGAAATTTTGCCCTGAGCCCAAGTGTGAGAGTCTGACAGACACTTTAACCACCTCAGAATCCCACATCCCTCATGTACAGGAAGCATCATTTGCACACGGTGGCCCCACCAGGCAGGACACATACTGTACTCTTACAAGTGACCTTCATGTTGTGAGGATGTTAATGACACCCAGGTCTCTGCCTGCATCATGGCCTGGGGATGTCACCTAATGAGCTCACACAAGGTACATACAGGCCTGGTATCCTTTCTGTGACACAGTGGCCCGCCAGTCAGTAGTCCTGCTGTCCTCCCTGATCTGTCTGCTACTTCCTGTCCAGACTCACTCCCAGGAGCTCATCATGTCTCCTGGACCAGAATCACTCCCAGGAGCTCATCACTCCATCCTGGACCAGAATCTCCCTGGCCTCCTTATTTGTTACTGGATGGCTCTATGGGGGCTGCAGTGACTGGGTTTTCTTTGCTCATGTCCCACGCTGGGACTCTGTGTAGACCCATCCTCCAGGTCTTCCTGAACCTTCCTGAGGGATGCCTACCTTAGCAGTGTTTGGAAATGGACCAGTGTGCTTGTGATCATCATGTGTGTGCATATTGTTTGTATTCATTTGTACCTGTGTGCGTATGGTATGTATGTGTCTTACAGCTCAGATCTCACACGAGGTTCCTAGGTAGATGAGTCAGTTGAGAGACTTGTCAGCAGCTCATTCCCTGAATCTGATCCTGGATTTCTAACACAGAGGCCCAGGCAGGTCAAGCCAGCACAGGGGGTGGATCGTGGGTTGGCCTAATCTGAGGGGTCCTAGAAAGCATAGGTGGTATCTATCTCCCAGGGAACATCAATACTAGTGGGAAGCAAGAGACACTGGGAGGAGGTGCCACCAGTGGGAATGTGAGTGTGAGTTACCAGGGTCCAGGCAGAGGGTCTTGTAGTGAGTGTGACAGGGAAAGCCTGTGGGAGGGGCCACAAACAGTGTCCCTAGGGAATCTGGCAAGGAGGGTCCCCTAAGGAAGGGAGGATGTTCTAGGCTGTGAAGATGGGGAAGGTCCACATGGAGTAGGAATCTAGGGAAAAATGTTACTGAGAGGGGACCTTAATAGACATCTTAAGAGGAGGGCCACTTCCAGCTGTTGAAAGCCCAGGTCCAGGGAGGAGATCAGCACATATTCCAGAAGCTATGGGGACCTAAGGTCAATGAAGGCAGCTATGACTGGCCGGGCACATGGTCCACACAAAGAAAAGGATGCACCGACCTATTGTGGAGGAGAGTCTTTAATCTTGTTTTGCTATTGGTATATACTGTTCGGGAAAATTCTCCTGCAATTCTTGGCCAATTAGGGATCCCTGGGTGTCGTAGCGGTTTGGCGCCTGCCTTTGGCCCAGGGCGCGATCCTGGAGACCTGGGATCGAATCCCACGTCGGGCTCCGGTGCATGGAGCCTGCTTCTCCCTCTGCCTGTGTCTCTGCCTCTCTCTCTCTCTGTATGACTATCATAAATAAATTTAAAAAAATAAAAAAAAATAAAGAAACAAAATTCTTGGCCAATTAATCCCCCACAAACACATGAGAAGGCCTTCGGCTGGCGCCTTTGTACACAGTCAAAGGAATGATGTTCACCCTTAAAGATAGTTGAGATCAGACACAAAGGGTTAAGCCCAATGAGCAGAGAGCGCGATTTCTGATTGAACAAAGAACACTTTATTGAGTGCTGCCTGGGTGCGGGGAGAAGGGCGGGATGACCCAGATGGGAGGCAAGATCCTCCTGGAGGTCCTGAGGCTCCGGGCCCCCTTCGGTGGGTGGGGGGCATCGGGAGCCTAAGAGCACTCTGCGGGGGCCACCTTCTTCTCCACGGTGCTCCCCTCGTGCGTGACCAGGCAGCTGAAGCTGCTGTGAGATTTCCACTTGTCAGGCGTCAGGCTCAGGTAGCTGCTGGCCGCGTACTTGCTGTTGCTCTGCTTGGAGGGCTTGGTGGTCTCCACGCCCTGGGTGATGGGGCTGCCGTCTGCCTTCCAGGCCACCGTCACGCCGCTGGGGTAGAAGTCGCTGATGAGGCACACCAGGGTGGCCTTGTTGGCGCCGAGCTCCTCAGAGGAGGGCGGGAAGAGTGTGACCGAGGGGGAGGCCTTGGGCTGACCTGTGGGGACGGAAGGCCAGCGGGTCAAGGCAGATGTTTGTTGTGTCAGCACCTACCTGATTCCTGGTGTGGGGCTACAGCTGTGTCCTGTCCATGTCTTGGGCTTCAGGCGGCCCTTGCTCCTAGAGGTCAGGTGAGCCATGGGCAGGCTCACCCACCTTCTGCTGGAGAGAATCTGAGTGCCAGATTCTCTAGTTTCTGGGCCTCTGCATGGCCTCAGGGTCTCTCCACATCATATATCCTTCTAATCTACTCAGTCTACCCCCAGGACTAGATGTCAATGACCCCGAGACCCTGCTTTCTTTCTCACTCTTTGTGTGCTTGGACACAGGTCTCAGGTGACATCGCCCAGGTCACTTACCCAGGATTTCCTAGAGCTGGCATCTCTGGGTTTCAGGGCTCTGTTACCCATGTGAAGAGTCTGTTTCCTGCCTCCAGGCCACCTCATACCTCCACAGCAGCCTTGCCCACCTCCCTAGATACCCGCCTTCTAGGGTTGCTGAATGGGATGGGCTGTGAACTCTGGTTCTTGAATGCAGGGAGTCCAGTAGGGGAAGTTTCTCGTGTCAAGTGAATTTCCAGTTCTGAGGATGGGGCTGTGTCTGTTCTGAGGGTCTCCCGGTTTTCTGTGAAAACCTGGGGGTCTATCTCTCCTAGGATTTCCGGGTACCTAGCAGTACTATCTCTGTCACCTGTCCCTATCAGGGGCCTCGGGTCCAATATCTTCTCAGGGGCTCTCCAGATGTAGTGGGCTTTGAGGGGATGGACCTCTGCTGCCAGAGTTTCCTAGACCGGTCCTATTCTTGGTGTCTAAGTATCCCTACATGGTGGCTGGTCCCATCACCTTGGGCTCCATTCTCTCAAGTCCTTGCTTTATCCTTTACCCCTTGTCCTGCTTCCCCCTCCTTGTCTCCGAGTCCCCATATCAAGGCTCTCCTCATTGTGCCCATGCAGCCCTCTGCCCGGGACCCCCCTCCGCCAGAGACAGAGGCCAGCACCTGAGCAGCCCCCACAATCCTTCCATCACCTTATAGCCCTGCTGGCAGTCTGAGCATCCCTCTTCCTTATCCATCTCCCCTCATTTCCCCTCACATTCATGATTCTAATAGACCCTGACTGGGGAACCGACCACCCCCTAGTCCAGAGAAGAAGGTCCTGTGGGTAGAGGGCTGGACACACAGTGAGACCTGAGTGTACGTCAGGAAGGATTTTGGGGCTGGTCCCCTGCAGCTCCAGTACAACATCTGACAAGGTGGGAGCAGTGGAGGCACGAGGGGCAGACGAAGCGGACGAAAGGCATAGACCCCACAGACCTTTAGCCTCAGCCTTCATCAAGTTGGAAAGGAGAGAAGCATCACCTGAAATTGCAGAGTGGGTGCCAAGGAGGCGAGAAAGGGGTAGACTCACCGAGGACGGTCAGGTGGGTGCCTCCGCCGAACACAGCACACTGTGACACAGCCTCGAACATAAACCCTCTGTCAGCCCCTCCACCCCTGACCCAGGCCCACCTGCAGCTGCTCGGGAGGCCCAAAGGGCAGCCTCCTTGTCACGGGTGCTGGTTGGGCAGATGCGGGTGTGTGGTGAGGAGGTTGCCCCTGGAGACCAGGAATTTCATTTCCGTGGAGGGTTCAGATTCCATCCATCCTCAGTCCTGGGGAGGGGTTGCGGAGGATGTCTGGGTATGTCATCGAAATTCCCAGCTAGGTCCATCGTTAGGGAGGAGCTGTGTGTCTCCTCAGTGTGTGTCAGTATGTCATTGTGGAAGGGGTGAGCAGGCCTGTTTCACACAGGGATATGATGGAGCTGGGACCCCTTTGCAGACTTGGGACTGGTGGGGAGTGTCCTGAGTGCCACCACATCTACAGCACAGGAGTCTGACGGAGTTTGGGGTCAGGAATGGGAACTGGATGGGAGGAGAATCCTGTTTCTCCCAAGCAGATAGATCTCTCCACAGGGCCTAAGCTCCAGCACCCTTCCTTTGGCAGGATCTTGTGGAAGGTATAGTAGATGGTGAGTGTTTAGTCTCCATACTGAGTTGGAGGAGGGCAGGTGTCACCTGGAGGAGTGTAGGAATGTGGGCTGCTTGTCAGCCGGATAGACCTGCCAGGCCCCAGGTGCGTGGAGGGGCAGTCCCTGCTTCCAGAAATTTTGCCCTGAGCCCAAGTGTGAGAGTCTGACAGACACTTTAACCACCTCAGAATCCCACATCCCTCATGTACAGGAAGCATCATTTGCACACGGTGGCCCCACCAGGCAGGACACATACTGTACTCTTACAAGTGACCTTCATGTTGTGAGGATGTTAATGACACCCAGGTCTCTGCCTGCATCATGGCCTGGGGATGTCACCTAATGAGCTCACACAAGGTACATACAGGCCTGGTATCCTTTCTGTGACACAGTGGCCCGCCAGTCAGTAGTCCTGCTGTCCTCCCTGATCTGTCTGCTACTTCCTGTCCAGACTCACTCCCAGGAGCTCATCATGTCTCCTGGACCAGAATCACTCCCAGGAGCTCATCACTCCATCCTGGACCAGAATCTCCCTGGCCTCCTTATTTGTTACTGGATGGCTCTATGGGGGCTGCAGTGACTGGGTTTTCTTTGCTCATGTCCCACGCTGGGACTCTGTGTAGACCCATCCTCCAGGTCTTCCTGAACCTTCCTGAGGGATGCCTACCTTAGCAGTGTTTGGAAATGGACCAGTGTGCTTGTGATCATCATGTGTGTGCATATTGTTTGTATTCATTTGTACCTGTGTGCGTATGGTATGTATGTGTCTTACAGCTCAGATCTCACACGAGGTTCCTAGGTAGATGAGTCAGTTGAGAGACTTGTCAGCAGCTCATTCCCTGAATCTGATCCTGGATTTCTAACACAGAGGCCCAGGCAGGTCAAGCCAGCACAGGGGGTGGATCGTGGGTTGGCCTAATCTGAGGGGTCCTAGAAAGCATAGGTGGTATCTATCTCCCAGGGAACATCAATACTAGTGGGAAGCAAGAGACACTGGGAGGAGGTGCCACCAGTGGGAATGTGAGTGTGAGTTACCAGGGTCCAGGCAGAGGGTCTTGTAGTGAGTGTGACAGGGAAAGCCTGTGGGAGGGGCCACAAACAGTGTCCCTAGGGAATCTGGCAAGGAGGGTCCCCTAAGGAAGGGAGGATGTTCTAGGCTGTGAAGATGGGGAAGGTCCACATGGAGTAGGAATCTAGGGAAAAATGTTACTGAGAGGGGACCTTAATAGACATCTTAAGAGGAGGGCTACTTCCAGCTGTTGAAAGCCCAGGTCCAGGGAGGAGATCAGCACATATTCCAGAAGCTATGGGGACCTAAGGTCAATGAAGGCAGCTATGACTGGCCGGGCACATGGTCCACACAAAGAAAAGGATGCACCGACCTATTGTGGAGGAGAGTCTTTAATCTTGTTTTGCTATTGGTATATACTGTTCGGGAAAATTCTCCTGCAATTCTTGGCCAATTAGGGATCCCTGGGTGGCGCAGCGGTTTGGCGCCTGCCTTTGGCCCAGGGCGCGATCCTGGAGACCTGGGATCGAATCCCACGTCGGGCTCCGGTGCATGGAGCCTGCTTCTCCCTCTGCCTGTGTCTCTGCCTCTCTCTCTCTCTGTATGACTATCATAAATAAATTTAAAAAAATAAAAAAAAATAAAGAAACAAAATTCTTGGCCAATTAATCCCCCACAAACACATGAGAAGGCCTTCGGCTGGCGCCTTTGTACACAGTCAAAGGAATGATGTTCACCCTTAAAGATAGTTGAGATCAGACACAAAGGGTTAAGCCCAATGAGCAGAGAGCGCGATTTCTGATTGAACAAAGAACACTTTATTGAGTGCTGCCTGGGTGCGGGGAGAAGGGCGGGATGACCCAGATGGGAGGCAAGATCCTCCTGGAGGTCCTGAGGCTCCGGGCCCCCTTCGGTGGGCGGGGGGCATCGGGAGCCTAAGAGCACTCTGCGGGGGCCACCTTCTTCTCCACGGTGCTCCCCTCGTGCGTGACCAGGCAGCTGAAGCTGCTGTGAGATTTCCACTTGTCAGGCGTCAGGCTCAGGTAGCTGCTGGCCGCGTACTTGCTGTTGCTCTGCTTGGAGGGCTTGGTGGTCTCCACGCCCTGGGTGATGGGGCTGCCGTCTGCCTTCCAGGCCACCGTCACGCCGCTGGGGTAGAAGTCGCTGATGAGGCACACCAGGGTGGCCTTGTTGGCGCCGAGCTCCTCAGAGGAGGGCGGGAAGAGTGTGACCGAGGGGGAGGCCTTGGGCTGACCTGTGGGGACGGAAGGCCAGCGGGTCAAGGCAGATGTTTGTTGTGTCAGCACCTACCTGATTCCTGGTGTGGGGCTACAGCTGTGTCCTGTCCATGTCTTGGGCTTCAGGCGGCCCTTGCTCCTAGAGGTCAGGTGAGCCATGGGCAGGCTCACCCACCTTCTGCTGGAGAGAATCTGAGTGCCAGATTCTCTAGTTTCTGGGCCTCTGCATGGCCTCAGGGTCTCTCCACATCATATATCCTTCTAATCTACTCAGTCTACCCCCAGGACTAGATGTCAATGACCCCGAGACCCTGCTTTCTTTCTCACTCTTTGTGTGCTTGGACACAGGTCTCAGGTGACATCGCCCAGGTCACTTACCCAGGATTTCCTAGAGCTGGCATCTCTGGGTTTCAGGGCTCTGTTACCCATGTGAAGAGTCTGTTTCCTGCCTCCAGGCCACCTCATACCTCCACAGCAGCCTTGCCCACCTCCCTAGATACCCGCCTTCTAGGGTTGCTGAATGGGATGGGCTGTGAACTCTGGTTCTTGAATGCAGGGAGTCCAGTAGGGGAAGTTTCTCGTGTCAAGTGAATTTCCAGTTCTGAGGATGGGGCTGTGTCTGTTCTGAGGGTCTCCCGGTTTTCTGTGAAAACCTGGGGGTCTATCTCTCCTAGGATTTCCGGGTACCTAGCAGTACTATCTCTGTCACCTGTCCCTATCAGGGGCCTCGGGTCCAATATCTTCTCAGGGGCTCTCCAGATGTAGTGGGCTTTGAGGGGATGGACCTCTGCTGCCAGAGTTTCCTAGACCGGTCCTATTCTTGGTGTCTAAGTATCCCTACATGGTGGCTGGTCCCATCACCTTGGGCTCCATTCTCTCAAGTCCTTGCTTTATCCTTTACCCCTTGTCCTGCTTCCCCCTCCTTGTCTCCGAGTCCCCATATCAAGGCTCTCCTCATTGTGCCCATGCAGCCCTCTGCCCGGGACCCCCCTCCGCCAGAGACAGAGGCCAGCACCTGAGCAGCCCCCACAATCCTTCCATCACCTTATAGCCCTGCTGGCAGTCTGAGCATCCCTCTTCCTTATCCATCTCCCCTCATTTCCCCTCACATTCATGATTCTAATAGACCCTGACTGGGGAACCGACCACCCCCTAGTCCAGAGAAGAAGGTCCTGTGGGTAGAGGGCTGGACACACAGTGAGACCTGAGTGTACGTCAGGAAGGATTTTGGGGCTGGTCCCCTGCAGCTCCAGTACAACATCTGACAAGGTGGGAGCAGTGGAGGCACGAGGGGCAGACGAAGCGGACGAAAGGCATAGACCCCACAGACCTTTAGCCTCAGCCTTCATCAAGTTGGAAAGGAGAGAAGCATCACCTGAAATTGCAGAGTGGGTGCCAAGGAGGCGAGAAAGGGGTAGACTCACCGAGGACGGTCAGGTGGGTGCCTCCGCCGAACACAGCACACTGTGACACAGCCTCGAACATAAACCCTCTGTCAGCCCCTCCACCCCTGACCCAGGCCCACCTGCAGCTGCTCGGGAGGCCCAAAGGGCAGCCTCCTTGTCACGGGTGCTGGTTGGGCAGATGCGGGTGTGTGGTGAGGAGGTTGCCCCTGGAGACCAGGAATTTCATTTCCGTGGAGGGTTCAGATTCCATCCATCCTCAGTCCTGGGGAGGGGTTGCGGAGGATGTCTGGGTATGTCATCGAAATTCCCAGCTAGGTCCATCGTTAGGGAGGAGCTGTGTGTCTCCTCAGTGTGTGTCAGTATGTCATTGTGGAAGGGGTGAGCAGGCCTGTTTCACACAGGGATATGATGGAGCTGGGACCCCTTTGCAGACTTGGGACTGGTGGGGAGTGTCCTGAGTGCCACCACATCTACAGCACAGGAGTCTGACGGAGTTTGGGGTCAGGAATGGGAACTGGATGGGAGGAGAATCCTGTTTCTCCCAAGCAGATAGATCTCTCCACAGGGCCTAAGCTCCAGCACCCTTCCTTTGGCAGGATCTTGTGGAAGGTATAGTAGATGGTGAGTGTTTAGTCTCCATACTGAGTTGGAGGAGGGCAGGTGTCACCTGGAGGAGTGTAGGAATGTGGGCTGCTTGTCAGCCGGATAGACCTGCCAGGCCCCAGGTGCGTGGAGGGGCAGTCCCTGCTTCCAGAAATTTTGCCCTGAGCCCAAGTGTGAGAGTCTGACAGACACTTTAACCACCTCAGAATCCCACATCCCTCATGTACAGGAAGCATCATTTGCACACGGTGGCCCCACCAGGCAGGACACATACTGTACTCTTACAAGTGACCTTCATGTTGTGAGGATGTTAATGACACCCAGGTCTCTGCCTGCATCATGGCCTGGGGATGTCACCTAATGAGCTCACACAAGGTACATACAGGCCTGGTATCCTTTCTGTGACACAGTGGCCCGCCAGTCAGTAGTCCTGCTGTCCTCCCTGATCTGTCTGCTACTTCCTGTCCAGACTCACTCCCAGGAGCTCATCATGTCTCCTGGACCAGAATCACTCCCAGGAGCTCATCACTCCATCCTGGACCAGAATCTCCCTGGCCTCCTTATTTGTTACTGGATGGCTCTATGGGGGCTGCAGTGACTGGGTTTTCTTTGCTCATGTCCCACGCTGGGACTCTGTGTAGACCCATCCTCCAGGTCTTCCTGAACCTTCCTGAGGGATGCCTACCTTAGCAGTGTTTGGAAATGGACCAGTGTGCTTGTGATCATCATGTGTGTGCATATTGTTTGTATTCATTTGTACCTGTGTGCGTATGGTATGTATGTGTCTTACAGCTCAGATCTCACACGAGGTTCCTAGGTAGATGAGTCAGTTGAGAGACTTGTCAGCAGCTCATTCCCTGAATCTGATCCTGGATTTCTAACACAGAGGCCCAGGCAGGTCAAGCCAGCACAGGGGGTGGATCGTGGGTTGGCCTAATCTGAGGGGTCCTAGAAAGCATAGGTGGTATCTATCTCCCAGGGAACATCAATACTAGTGGGAAGCAAGAGACACTGGGAGGAGGTGCCACCAGTGGGAATGTGAGTGTGAGTTACCAGGGTCCAGGCAGAGGGTCTTGTAGTGAGTGTGACAGGGAAAGCCTGTGGGAGGGGCCACAAACAGTGTCCCTAGGGAATCTGGCAAGGAGGGTCCCCTAAGGAAGGGAGGATGTTCTAGGCTGTGAAGATGGGGAAGGTCCACATGGAGTAGGAATCTAGGGAAAAATGTTACTGAGAGGGGACCTTAATAGACATCTTAAGAGGAGGGCCACTTCCAGCTGTTGAAAGCCCAGGTCCAGGGAGGAGATCAGCACATATTCCAGAAGCTATGGGGACCTAAGGTCAATGAAGGCAGCTATGACTGGCCGGGCACATGGTCCACACAAAGAAAAGGATGCACCGACCTATTGTGGAGGAGAGTCTTTAATCTTGTTTTGCTATTGGTATATACTGTTCGGGAAAATTCTCCTGCAATTCTTGGCCAATTAGGGATCCCTGGGTGGCGCAGCGGTTTGGCGCCTGCCTTTGGCCCAGGGCGCGATCCTGGAGACCTGGGATCGAATCCCACGTCGGGCTCCGGTGCATGGAGCCTGCTTCTCCCTCTGCCTGTGTCTCTGCCTCTCTCTCTCTCTGTATGACTATCATAAATAAATTTAAAAAAATAAAAAAAAATAAAGAAACAAAATTCTTGGCCAATTAATCCCCCACAAACACATGAGAAGGCCTTCGGCTGGCGCCTTTGTACACAGTCAAAGGAATGATGTTCACCCTTAAAGATAGTTGAGATCAGACACAAAGGGTTAAGCCCAATGAGCAGAGAGCGCGATTTCTGATTGAACAAAGAACACTTTATTGAGTGCTGCCTGGGTGCGGGGAGAAGGGCGGGATGACCCAGATGGGAGGCAAGATCCTCCTGGAGGTCCTGAGGCTCCGGGCCCCCTTCGGTGGGCGGGGGGCATCGGGAGCCTAAGAGCACTCTGCGGGGGCCACCTTCTTCTCCACGGTGCTCCCCTCGTGCGTGACCAGGCAGCTGAAGCTGCTGTGAGATTTCCACTTGTCAGGCGTCAGGCTCAGGTAGCTGCTGGCCGCGTACTTGCTGTTGCTCTGCTTGGAGGGCTTGGTGGTCTCCACGCCCTGGGTGATGGGGCTGCCGTCTGCCTTCCAGGCCACCGTCACGCTGCTGGGGTAGAAGTCGCTGATGAGGCACACCAGGGTGGCCTTGTTGGCGCCGAGCTCCTCAGAGGAGGGCGGGAAGAGTGTGACCGAGGGGGAGGCCTTGGGCTGACCTGTGGGGACGGAAGGCCAGCGGGTCAAGGCAGATGTTTGTTGTGTCAGCACCTACCTGATTCCTGGTGTGGGGCTACAGCTGTGTCCTGTCCATGTCTTGGGCTTCAGGCGGCCCTTGCTCCTAGAGGTCAGGTGAGCCATGGGCAGGCTCACCCACCTTCTGCTGGAGAGAATCTGAGTGCCAGATTCTCTAGTTTCTGGGCCTCTGCATGGCCTCAGGGTCTCTCCACATCATATATCCTTCTAATCTACTCAGTCTACCCCCAGGACTAGATGTCAATGACCCCGAGACCCTGCTTTCTTTCTCACTCTTTGTGTGCTTGGACACAGGTCTCAGGTGACATCGCCCAGGTCACTTACCCAGGATTTCCTAGAGCTGGCATCTCTGGGTTTCAGGGCTCTGTTACCCATGTGAAGAGTCTGTTTCCTGCCTCCAGGCCACCTCATACCTCCACAGCAGCCTTGCCCACCTCCCTAGATACCCGCCTTCTAGGGTTGCTGAATGGGATGGGCTGTGAACTCTGGTTCTTGAATGCAGGGAGTCCAGTAGGGGAAGTTTCTCGTGTCAAGTGAATTTCCAGTTCTGAGGATGGGGCTGTGTCTGTTCTGAGGGTCTCCCGGTTTTCTGTGAAAACCTGGGGGTCTATCTCTCCTAGGATTTCCGGGTACCTAGCAGTACTATCTCTGTCACCTGTCCCTATCAGGGGCCTCGGGTCCAATATCTTCTCAGGGGCTCTCCAGATGTAGTGGGCTTTGAGGGGATGGACCTCTGCTGCCAGAGTTTCCTAGACCGGTCCTATTCTTGGTGTCTAAGTATCCCTACATGGTGGCTGGTCCCATCACCTTGGGCTCCATTCTCTCAAGTCCTTGCTTTATCCTTTACCCCTTGTCCTGCTTCCCCCTCCTTGTCTCCGAGTCCCCATATCAAGGCTCTCCTCATTGTGCCCATGCAGCCCTCTGCCCGGGACCCCCCTCCGCCAGAGACAGAGGCCAGCACCTGAGCAGCCCCCACAATCCTTCCATCACCTTATAGCCCTGCTGGCAGTCTGAGCATCCCTCTTCCTTATCCATCTCCCCTCATTTCCCCTCACATTCATGATTCTAATAGACCCTGACTGGGGAACCGACCACCCCCTAGTCCAGAGAAGAAGGTCCTGTGGGTAGAGGGCTGGACACACAGTGAGACCTGAGTGTACGTCAGGAAGGATTTTGGGGCTGGTCCCCTGCAGCTCCAGTACAACATCTGACAAGGTGGGAGCAGTGGAGGCACGAGGGGCAGACGAAGCGGACGAAAGGCATAGACCCCACAGACCTTTAGCCTCAGCCTTCATCAAGTTGGAAAGGAGAGAAGCATCACCTGAAATTGCAGAGTGGGTGCCAAGGAGGCGAGAAAGGGGTAGACTCACCGAGGACGGTCAGGTGGGTGCCTCCGCCGAACACAGCACACTGTGACACAGCCTCGAACATAAACCCTCTGTCAGCCCCTCCACCCCTGACCCAGGCCCACCTGCAGCTGCTCGGGAGGCCCAAAGGGCAGCCTCCTTGTCACGGGTGCTGGTTGGGCAGATGCGGGTGTGTGGTGAGGAGGTTGCCCCTGGAGACCAGGAATTTCATTTCCGTGGAGGGTTCAGATTCCATCCATCCTCAGTCCTGGGGAGGGGTTGCGGAGGATGTCTGGGTATGTCATCGAAATTCCCAGCTAGGTCCATCGTTAGGGAGGAGCTGTGTGTCTCCTCAGTGTGTGTCAGTATGTCATTGTGGAAGGGGTGAGCAGGCCTGTTTCACACAGGGATATGATGGAGCTGGGACCCCTTTGCAGACTTGGGACTGGTGGGGAGTGTCCTGAGTGCCACCACATCTACAGCACAGGAGTCTGACGGAGTTTGGGGTCAGGAATGGGAACTGGATGGGAGGAGAATCCTGTTTCTCCCAAGCAGATAGATCTCTCCACAGGGCCTAAGCTCCAGCACCCTTCCTTTGGCAGGATCTTGTGGAAGGTATAGTAGATGGTGAGTGTTTAGTCTCCATACTGAGTTGGAGGAGGGCAGGTGTCACCTGGAGGAGTGTAGGAATGTGGGCTGCTTGTCAGCCGGATAGACCTGCCAGGCCCCAGGTGCGTGGAGGGGCAGTCCCTGCTTCCAGAAATTTTGCCCTGAGCCCAAGTGTGAGAGTCTGACAGACACTTTAACCACCTCAGAATCCCACATCCCTCATGTACAGGAAGCATCATTTGCACACGGTGGCCCCACCAGGCAGGACACATACTGTACTCTTACAAGTGACCTTCATGTTGTGAGGATGTTAATGACACCCAGGTCTCTGCCTGCATCATGGCCTGGGGATGTCACCTAATGAGCTCACACAAGGTACATACAGGCCTGGTATCCTTTCTGTGACACAGTGGCCCGCCAGTCAGTAGTCCTGCTGTCCTCCCTGATCTGTCTGCTACTTCCTGTCCAGACTCACTCCCAGGAGCTCATCATGTCTCCTGGACCAGAATCACTCCCAGGAGCTCATCACTCCATCCTGGACCAGAATCTCCCTGGCCTCCTTATTTGTTACTGGATGGCTCTATGGGGGCTGCAGTGACTGGGTTTTCTTTGCTCATGTCCCACGCTGGGACTCTGTGTAGACCCATCCTCCAGGTCTTCCTGAACCTTCCTGAGGGATGCCTACCTTAGCAGTGTTTGGAAATGGACCAGTGTGCTTGTGATCATCATGTGTGTGCATATTGTTTGTATTCATTTGTACCTGTGTGCGTATGGTATGTATGTGTCTTACAGCTCAGATCTCACACGAGGTTCCTAGGTAGATGAGTCAGTTGAGAGACTTGTCAGCAGCTCATTCCCTGAATCTGATCCTGGATTTCTAACACAGAGGCCCAGGCAGGTCAAGCCAGCACAGGGGGTGGATCGTGGGTTGGCCTAATCTGAGGGGTCCTAGAAAGCATAGGTGGTATCTATCTCCCAGGGAACATCAATACTAGTGGGAAGCAAGAGACACTGGGAGGAGGTGCCACCAGTGGGAATGTGAGTGTGAGTTACCAGGGTCCAGGCAGAGGGTCTTGTAGTGAGTGTGACAGGGAAAGCCTGTGGGAGGGGCCACAAACAGTGTCCCTAGGGAATCTGGCAAGGAGGGTCCCCTAAGGAAGGGAGGATGTTCTAGGCTGTGAAGATGGGGAAGGTCCACATGGAGTAGGAATCTAGGGAAAAATGTTACTGAGAGGGGACCTTAATAGACATCTTAAGAGGAGGGCCACTTCCAGCTGTTGAAAGCCCAGGTCCAGGGAGGAGATCAGCACATATTCCAGAAGCTATGGGGACCTAAGGTCAATGAAGGCAGCTATGACTGGCCGGGCACATGGTCCACACAAAGAAAAGGATGCACCGACCTATTGTGGAGGAGAGTCTTTAATCTTGTTTTGCTATTGGTATATACTGTTCGGGAAAATTCTCCTGCAATTCTTGGCCAATTAGGGATCCCTGGGTGTCGTAGCGGTTTGGCGCCTGCCTTTGGCCCAGGGCGCGATCCTGGAGACCTGGGATCGAATCCCACGTCGGGCTCCGGTGCATGGAGCCTGCTTCTCCCTCTGCCTGTGTCTCTGCCTCTCTCTCTCTCTGTATGACTATCATAAATAAATTTAAAAAAATAAAAAAAAATAAAGAAACAAAATTCTTGGCCAATTAATCCCCCACAAACACATGAGAAGGCCTTCGGCTGGCGCCTTTGTACACAGTCAAAGGAATGATGTTCACCCTTAAAGATAGTTGAGATCAGACACAAAGGGTTAAGCCCAATGAGCAGAGAGCGCGATTTCTGATTGAACAAAGAACACTTTATTGAGTGCTGCCTGGGTGCGGGGAGAAGGGCGGGATGACCCAGATGGGAGGCAAGATCCTCCTGGAGGTCCTGAGGCTCCGGGCCCCCTTCGGTGGGTGGGGGGCATCGGGAGCCTAAGAGCACTCTGCGGGGGCCACCTTCTTCTCCACGGTGCTCCCCTCGTGCGTGACCAGGCAGCTGAAGCTGCTGTGAGATTTCCACTTGTCAGGCGTCAGGCTCAGGTAGCTGCTGGCCGCGTACTTGCTGTTGCTCTGCTTGGAGGGCTTGGTGGTCTCCACGCCCTGGGTGATGGGGCTGCCGTCTGCCTTCCAGGCCACCGTCACGCCGCTGGGGTAGAAGTCGCTGATGAGGCACACCAGGGTGGCCTTGTTGGCGCCGAGCTCCTCAGAGGAGGGCGGGAAGAGTGTGACCGAGGGGGAGGCCTTGGGCTGACCTGTGGGGACGGAAGGCCAGCGGGTCAAGGCAGATGTTTGTTGTGTCAGCACCTACCTGATTCCTGGTGTGGGGCTACAGCTGTGTCCTGTCCATGTCTTGGGCTTCAGGCGGCCCTTGCTCCTAGAGGTCAGGTGAGCCATGGGCAGGCTCACCCACCTTCTGCTGGAGAGAATCTGAGTGCCAGATTCTCTAGTTTCTGGGCCTCTGCATGGCCTCAGGGTCTCTCCACATCATATATCCTTCTAATCTACTCAGTCTACCCCCAGGACTAGATGTCAATGACCCCGAGACCCTGCTTTCTTTCTCACTCTTTGTGTGCTTGGACACAGGTCTCAGGTGACATCGCCCAGGTCACTTACCCAGGATTTCCTAGAGCTGGCATCTCTGGGTTTCAGGGCTCTGTTACCCATGTGAAGAGTCTGTTTCCTGCCTCCAGGCCACCTCATACCTCCACAGCAGCCTTGCCCACCTCCCTAGATACCCGCCTTCTAGGGTTGCTGAATGGGATGGGCTGTGAACTCTGGTTCTTGAATGCAGGGAGTCCAGTAGGGGAAGTTTCTCGTGTCAAGTGAATTTCCAGTTCTGAGGATGGGGCTGTGTCTGTTCTGAGGGTCTCCCGGTTTTCTGTGAAAACCTGGGGGTCTATCTCTCCTAGGATTTCCGGGTACCTAGCAGTACTATCTCTGTCACCTGTCCCTATCAGGGGCCTCGGGTCCAATATCTTCTCAGGGGCTCTCCAGATGTAGTGGGCTTTGAGGGGATGGACCTCTGCTGCCAGAGTTTCCTAGACCGGTCCTATTCTTGGTGTCTAAGTATCCCTACATGGTGGCTGGTCCCATCACCTTGGGCTCCATTCTCTCAAGTCCTTGCTTTATCCTTTACCCCTTGTCCTGCTTCCCCCTCCTTGTCTCCGAGTCCCCATATCAAGGCTCTCCTCATTGTGCCCATGCAGCCCTCTGCCCGGGACCCCCCTCCGCCAGAGACAGAGGCCAGCACCTGAGCAGCCCCCACAATCCTTCCATCACCTTATAGCCCTGCTGGCAGTCTGAGCATCCCTCTTCCTTATCCATCTCCCCTCATTTCCCCTCACATTCATGATTCTAATAGACCCTGACTGGGGAACCGACCACCCCCTAGTCCAGAGAAGAAGGTCCTGTGGGTAGAGGGCTGGACACACAGTGAGACCTGAGTGTACGTCAGGAAGGATTTTGGGGCTGGTCCCCTGCAGCTCCAGTACAACATCTGACAAGGTGGGAGCAGTGGAGGCACGAGGGGCAGACGAAGCGGACGAAAGGCATAGACCCCACAGACCTTTAGCCTCAGCCTTCATCAAGTTGGAAAGGAGAGAAGCATCACCTGAAATTGCAGAGTGGGTGCCAAGGAGGCGAGAAAGGGGTAGACTCACCGAGGACGGTCAGGTGGGTGCCTCCGCCGAACACAGCACACTGTGACACAGCCTCGAACATAAACCCTCTGTCAGCCCCTCCACCCCTGACCCAGGCCCACCTGCAGCTGCTCGGGAGGCCCAAAGGGCAGCCTCCTTGTCACGGGTGCTGGTTGGGCAGATGCGGGTGTGTGGTGAGGAGGTTGCCCCTGGAGACCAGGAATTTCATTTCCGTGGAGGGTTCAGATTCCATCCATCCTCAGTCCTGGGGAGGGGTTGCGGAGGATGTCTGGGTATGTCATCGAAATTCCCAGCTAGGTCCATCGTTAGGGAGGAGCTGTGTGTCTCCTCAGTGTGTGTCAGTATGTCATTGTGGAAGGGGTGAGCAGGCCTGTTTCACACAGGGATATGATGGAGCTGGGACCCCTTTGCAGACTTGGGACTGGTGGGGAGTGTCCTGAGTGCCACCACATCTACAGCACAGGAGTCTGACGGAGTTTGGGGTCAGGAATGGGAACTGGATGGGAGGAGAATCCTGTTTCTCCCAAGCAGATAGATCTCTCCACAGGGCCTAAGCTCCAGCACCCTTCCTTTGGCAGGATCTTGTGGAAGGTATAGTAGATGGTGAGTGTTTAGTCTCCATACTGAGTTGGAGGAGGGCAGGTGTCACCTGGAGGAGTGTAGGAATGTGGGCTGCTTGTCAGCCGGATAGACCTGCCAGGCCCCAGGTGCGTGGAGGGGCAGTCCCTGCTTCCAGAAATTTTGCCCTGAGCCCAAGTGTGAGAGTCTGACAGACACTTTAACCACCTCAGAATCCCACATCCCTCATGTACAGGAAGCATCATTTGCACACGGTGGCCCCACCAGGCAGGACACATACTGTACTCTTACAAGTGACCTTCATGTTGTGAGGATGTTAATGACACCCAGGTCTCTGCCTGCATCATGGCCTGGGGATGTCACCTAATGAGCTCACACAAGGTACATACAGGCCTGGTATCCTTTCTGTGACACAGTGGCCCGCCAGTCAGTAGTCCTGCTGTCCTCCCTGATCTGTCTGCTACTTCCTGTCCAGACTCACTCCCAGGAGCTCATCATGTCTCCTGGACCAGAATCACTCCCAGGAGCTCATCACTCCATCCTGGACCAGAATCTCCCTGGCCTCCTTATTTGTTACTGGATGGCTCTATGGGGGCTGCAGTGACTGGGTTTTCTTTGCTCATGTCCCACGCTGGGACTCTGTGTAGACCCATCCTCCAGGTCTTCCTGAACCTTCCTGAGGGATGCCTACCTTAGCAGTGTTTGGAAATGGACCAGTGTGCTTGTGATCATCATGTGTGTGCATATTGTTTGTATTCATTTGTACCTGTGTGCGTATGGTATGTATGTGTCTTACAGCTCAGATCTCACACGAGGTTCCTAGGTAGATGAGTCAGTTGAGAGACTTGTCAGCAGCTCATTCCCTGAATCTGATCCTGGATTTCTAACACAGAGGCCCAGGCAGGTCAAGCCAGCACAGGGGGTGGATCGTGGGTTGGCCTAATCTGAGGGGTCCTAGAAAGCATAGGTGGTATCTATCTCCCAGGGAACATCAATACTAGTGGGAAGCAAGAGACACTGGGAGGAGGTGCCACCAGTGGGAATGTGAGTGTGAGTTACCAGGGTCCAGGCAGAGGGTCTTGTAGTGAGTGTGACAGGGAAAGCCTGTGGGAGGGGCCACAAACAGTGTCCCTAGGGAATCTGGCAAGGAGGGTCCCCTAAGGAAGGGAGGATGTTCTAGGCTGTGAAGATGGGGAAGGTCCACATGGAGTAGGAATCTAGGGAAAAATGTTACTGAGAGGGGACCTTAATAGACATCTTAAGAGGAGGGCTACTTCCAGCTGTTGAAAGCCCAGGTCCAGGGAGGAGATCAGCACATATTCCAGAAGCTATGGGGACCTAAGGTCAATGAAGGCAGCTATGACTGGCCGGGCACATGGTCCACACAAAGAAAAGGATGCACCGACCTATTGTGGAGGAGAGTCTTTAATCTTGTTTTGCTATTGGTATATACTGTTCGGGAAAATTCTCCTGCAATTCTTGGCCAATTAGGGATCCCTGGGTGGCGCAGCGGTTTGGCGCCTGCCTTTGGCCCAGGGCGCGATCCTGGAGACCTGGGATCGAATCCCACGTCGGGCTCCGGTGCATGGAGCCTGCTTCTCCCTCTGCCTGTGTCTCTGCCTCTCTCTCTCTCTGTATGACTATCATAAATAAATTTAAAAAAATAAAAAAAAATAAAGAAACAAAATTCTTGGCCAATTAATCCCCCACAAACACATGAGAAGGCCTTCGGCTGGCGCCTTTGTACACAGTCAAAGGAATGATGTTCACCCTTAAAGATAGTTGAGATCAGACACAAAGGGTTAAGCCCAATGAGCAGAGAGCGCGATTTCTGATTGAACAAAGAACACTTTATTGAGTGCTGCCTGGGTGCGGGGAGAAGGGCGGGATGACCCAGATGGGAGGCAAGATCCTCCTGGAGGTCCTGAGGCTCCGGGCCCCCTTCGGTGGGCGGGGGGCATCGGGAGCCTAAGAGCACTCTGCGGGGGCCACCTTCTTCTCCACGGTGCTCCCCTCGTGCGTGACCAGGCAGCTGAAGCTGCTGTGAGATTTCCACTTGTCAGGCGTCAGGCTCAGGTAGCTGCTGGCCGCGTACTTGCTGTTGCTCTGCTTGGAGGGCTTGGTGGTCTCCACGCCCTGGGTGATGGGGCTGCCGTCTGCCTTCCAGGCCACCGTCACGCCGCTGGGGTAGAAGTCGCTGATGAGGCACACCAGGGTGGCCTTGTTGGCGCCGAGCTCCTCAGAGGAGGGCGGGAAGAGTGTGACCGAGGGGGAGGCCTTGGGCTGACCTGTGGGGACGGAAGGCCAGCGGGTCAAGGCAGATGTTTGTTGTGTCAGCACCTACCTGATTCCTGGTGTGGGGCTACAGCTGTGTCCTGTCCATGTCTTGGGCTTCAGGCGGCCCTTGCTCCTAGAGGTCAGGTGAGCCATGGGCAGGCTCACCCACCTTCTGCTGGAGAGAATCTGAGTGCCAGATTCTCTAGTTTCTGGGCCTCTGCATGGCCTCAGGGTCTCTCCACATCATATATCCTTCTAATCTACTCAGTCTACCCCCAGGACTAGATGTCAATGACCCCGAGACCCTGCTTTCTTTCTCACTCTTTGTGTGCTTGGACACAGGTCTCAGGTGACATCGCCCAGGTCACTTACCCAGGATTTCCTAGAGCTGGCATCTCTGGGTTTCAGGGCTCTGTTACCCATGTGAAGAGTCTGTTTCCTGCCTCCAGGCCACCTCATACCTCCACAGCAGCCTTGCCCACCTCCCTAGATACCCGCCTTCTAGGGTTGCTGAATGGGATGGGCTGTGAACTCTGGTTCTTGAATGCAGGGAGTCCAGTAGGGGAAGTTTCTCGTGTCAAGTGAATTTCCAGTTCTGAGGATGGGGCTGTGTCTGTTCTGAGGGTCTCCCGGTTTTCTGTGAAAACCTGGGGGTCTATCTCTCCTAGGATTTCCGGGTACCTAGCAGTACTATCTCTGTCACCTGTCCCTATCAGGGGCCTCGGGTCCAATATCTTCTCAGGGGCTCTCCAGATGTAGTGGGCTTTGAGGGGATGGACCTCTGCTGCCAGAGTTTCCTAGACCGGTCCTATTCTTGGTGTCTAAGTATCCCTACATGGTGGCTGGTCCCATCACCTTGGGCTCCATTCTCTCAAGTCCTTGCTTTATCCTTTACCCCTTGTCCTGCTTCCCCCTCCTTGTCTCCGAGTCCCCATATCAAGGCTCTCCTCATTGTGCCCATGCAGCCCTCTGCCCGGGACCCCCCTCCGCCAGAGACAGAGGCCAGCACCTGAGCAGCCCCCACAATCCTTCCATCACCTTATAGCCCTGCTGGCAGTCTGAGCATCCCTCTTCCTTATCCATCTCCCCTCATTTCCCCTCACATTCATGATTCTAATAGACCCTGACTGGGGAACCGACCACCCCCTAGTCCAGAGAAGAAGGTCCTGTGGGTAGAGGGCTGGACACACAGTGAGACCTGAGTGTACGTCAGGAAGGATTTTGGGGCTGGTCCCCTGCAGCTCCAGTACAACATCTGACAAGGTGGGAGCAGTGGAGGCACGAGGGGCAGACGAAGCGGACGAAAGGCATAGACCCCACAGACCTTTAGCCTCAGCCTTCATCAAGTTGGAAAGGAGAGAAGCATCACCTGAAATTGCAGAGTGGGTGCCAAGGAGGCGAGAAAGGGGTAGACTCACCGAGGACGGTCAGGTGGGTGCCTCCGCCGAACACAGCACACTGTGACACAGCCTCGAACATAAACCCTCTGTCAGCCCCTCCACCCCTGACCCAGGCCCACCTGCAGCTGCTCGGGAGGCCCAAAGGGCAGCCTCCTTGTCACGGGTGCTGGTTGGGCAGATGCGGGTGTGTGGTGAGGAGGTTGCCCCTGGAGACCAGGAATTTCATTTCCGTGGAGGGTTCAGATTCCATCCATCCTCAGTCCTGGGGAGGGGTTGCGGAGGATGTCTGGGTATGTCATCGAAATTCCCAGCTAGGTCCATCGTTAGGGAGGAGCTGTGTGTCTCCTCAGTGTGTGTCAGTATGTCATTGTGGAAGGGGTGAGCAGGCCTGTTTCACACAGGGATATGATGGAGCTGGGACCCCTTTGCAGACTTGGGACTGGTGGGGAGTGTCCTGAGTGCCACCACATCTACAGCACAGGAGTCTGACGGAGTTTGGGGTCAGGAATGGGAACTGGATGGGAGGAGAATCCTGTTTCTCCCAAGCAGATAGATCTCTCCACAGGGCCTAAGCTCCAGCACCCTTCCTTTGGCAGGATCTTGTGGAAGGTATAGTAGATGGTGAGTGTTTAGTCTCCATACTGAGTTGGAGGAGGGCAGGTGTCACCTGGAGGAGTGTAGGAATGTGGGCTGCTTGTCAGCCGGATAGACCTGCCAGGCCCCAGGTGCGTGGAGGGGCAGTCCCTGCTTCCAGAAATTTTGCCCTGAGCCCAAGTGTGAGAGTCTGACAGACACTTTAACCACCTCAGAATCCCACATCCCTCATGTACAGGAAGCATCATTTGCACACGGTGGCCCCACCAGGCAGGACACATACTGTACTCTTACAAGTGACCTTCATGTTGTGAGGATGTTAATGACACCCAGGTCTCTGCCTGCATCATGGCCTGGGGATGTCACCTAATGAGCTCACACAAGGTACATACAGGCCTGGTATCCTTTCTGTGACACAGTGGCCCGCCAGTCAGTAGTCCTGCTGTCCTCCCTGATCTGTCTGCTACTTCCTGTCCAGACTCACTCCCAGGAGCTCATCATGTCTCCTGGACCAGAATCACTCCCAGGAGCTCATCACTCCATCCTGGACCAGAATCTCCCTGGCCTCCTTATTTGTTACTGGATGGCTCTATGGGGGCTGCAGTGACTGGGTTTTCTTTGCTCATGTCCCACGCTGGGACTCTGTGTAGACCCATCCTCCAGGTCTTCCTGAACCTTCCTGAGGGATGCCTACCTTAGCAGTGTTTGGAAATGGACCAGTGTGCTTGTGATCATCATGTGTGTGCATATTGTTTGTATTCATTTGTAC
>NW_027325875.1:0-29726 GCF_048418805.1 Vulpes vulpes
GCACGGGACGGCACGGGACGGCACGAGGGGGCCCGGGTCGGCCGGGAGAACCCAGCTAGCCGCCCAGCGCCAGCACCGGAAATGATGGTGCTTCTTCAACCGTTTCGGCGTCAGGACGACGCGGCCCGAGGATCAGATCGCGGCACGGCGACAGACAGGCACACACCCCAAACCCAACAAACGTCGGAATCCCCCGACTGTTGTCAGACAGCAGCCGGACGGTTACAGACGTGACGCTGGGGTCCCCGGTAGGACACACGGAGGACGCTCCAGACCACGGCTGCAGAGGCGCTGGAGGCCCGGGGATGCGCCTGCGGGTGCCCACGGGGAGCGCGGGGCGGCGGGAAGCACCCTACAGAGGGGGGCCCCTCCTGGGAAAGGACGCCGGGTCCCCGCGAAGGCTCCCGATGCTGACAGCTGTCCCCCTCTCCTTCAGCTTCTGGTTCCCCCCCGCCCCATTTTGCTCTTCCTGATTCTCCGTCGGCCTCCGCCCTGCATCCGAGCCACTGACCACACGGGCTTCTTTAGGACGTCGGGTCCCAAAAGGAGGCCGAGCTCTGGCTCCCGGGATCGGGAAGGACCATCGCCGAGGTTTATGCTGATCCCCCCGAGCTCGTGCCTTCCCGGCTCTTCTGTCCTGCAGAACGAGGGGAGGCACGGGCCTTACGGGGAAGGAGGCCCACTCCCACTCGGGCGGGACCGTCCCTCGTGGGGGACCCCGTCATCTGGGCCCGGGAGAGCGAGCGGGGCCATCAAGAACAGGTCGCAGGCTAGACATGGTCCGCTCTGAGGTTTGTCCTGAAGCGAGGACTCCCCTTCCACGTCACGCTGTCTTAGTTCATCCATTTATTATTTGTTAAAGGTTTTACGTTTATGTCCTCTCTACACCCAACACGGAGTTCCAGCTCACAGTCCTGACATCAAGGTCCCCCGACCAGGCCGGCCAGGCACCCCAGGGCCATGTTTCTCATCTCTTTGCTGGCTCGCCTATCTCTGCACCCAACTGGGACATCGAGTCCACGACGGGGGAGCTTTAGCTACCTCCGAACCCGCAAGAACCCGGAACGTTCTCGCTGTGTCCCCATCCTAGAACGACCTTCGCCGTCGAACAGCAACTCAAATAAATCGGCAGCCAGCCCAATGACTCCTGGTCAAGGAAACGGCCAACTTGTCACGTGTGTGGGCCCCGCTCCCTGGGCTCCCGGGGCTCCCGGGGAGGCTCCGCTTTCTTTAACATCGACCAAGGTCCCAATGACTCCACCGCACCTCGACGCCGGGGCTCAGTTTCTGCCCTGACACGACACAGGCAGCACGTCGGCTTCAGTTACTCCCTGTCAATCAATCAAAGGGAGCCTGGCCGCTCTCGGGGTGGTTGGGGTGGTTGGTAAGAACACGCGACTCTTGTTCTTGGGGCGGAGAGTTCAAGCCCCATGTGGGTGTAGAGATGACAGAAAATTAAAATCTTAAAAAGAAAATCAGTCAGTCGGTCTGGGGGAGACACAGCCCCGGATCCCACAGGGGCAGGGAGCCAGCTGACGGGTCTACGCACACTATTAGAAGCAGCAGAGCACAAAGTCAGAACTTCCAGAAGTCTGCTAGAGGGGGGGACACGCCGGCCTCGACGGTGCTCGGGAGGCGAAGTGGGGGGCGGCCCCTGGAGCGACAGGGTGGGCTCAGGGTCCCCGGGGTCCCAAGGACGGTGGCGCCAACGGTTCCCAGGCCCAGGAGCGGGGACCCCGGCCGAGGGCCGCGGGACTAGGGCCAGCTGTCTGCCCTGTGTGGCCACAAACTGCAAACCCCTGTGCGGTCACGGGGCCGCGTCCCTGGGCCGGGCCAGCAAAGGCCAGAAGTGGGAGGAGACCCTCCCGGGCGGGAGGAGCACGGGTCTCCCCCAGGGCAGCCCCTAAAACTTGGAGGTTTGAAACTCAGTCACTTGTCCGAGATAAAAAGAAAAAAAACAAAACAAAACAAAACTCGGACACAGGCAGGGTGAACGCAGGGTTCTGACAGAAACGGTGGAGACAAGAGGGCTTGATGGCACATCAGAAACTATATGCCAATAGGACAACCTACAAGAAATGGACACCATGACACTATATATAGAAAACTACAAAAATGAACAAACAAAAAAATGTTAGAACCGGTAAATGAATTCAGTAAAGTCACAGGATACATAATTAATGCACAGAATTCTGTTGCATTCCTATACCTCAGTAAGAAGGTAAGAAAAAGAGAAACTAAGACATTAATAAAAATAAATTTAAAATGAAACAAAAAATAATATTATACTTAAGAAAGAACCTAAGGAAACAGCTATAAAAACTTACTCTGAAGACGATGATGGAAAGAAATCGATGACACAAAGAGACGGAAAGAGACACTCCACACTCGTGGACTGAAAGGGTACGAAGTGTCTTCACAACCGAGAGCAGCCCAGACATTCCTATAAACCCTATCAAAATGCCCCCAGCATTTCTCACAGAGCTAAGATAAATGACCTTCAACTTTGCATGGAACCTCAAAAGACCCCAGACAGGCGAAGCAGCCTTGCAAAAGAAAAGCCAAGTAGGAAGCTTCACATCGCTAGATCTCCAGTTATGTCACAAAACTGTTGTGATGAAGACAGTACGGTCCTGGCACGACAACGGACACACAGACCAAGAGCACAGAGCAGACCTCCCAGAAATGAACCCACAACTATGTCGTCGTTTAATCCTTGATAAAGCTGGAAAGAATATCCAGGGGGGAAAAAAATCTACAAATGGTGTTGGAAAAACTGGATAGACACAAGCCAAAGAATGAAATTTCTAGTTTTTGATTTTACTTTTGTGTGTGGCTAAATTCCTAGAAAATATATAACCTACCAAAACTGACACATAGAGAAATAGAAAATTTGAATAGACCAATTCTCAGCGAAGCTGTTGAGTAATAGGAAAAAAATTCCCAAAACGCAGAAGTCCACGACCAGATGGCTTCATGAGTGAATTCTATGAAACATTTAAAGAAGTATTAAAGCCTAGAAAGAGTATTATGCTAAGCACAATATGCCAACCCTAACCCTAACCCTGACCCTGACCCTGACCCGGAAGCCTCCCCGCGGGTCCTGAGGAGGCCGGGCCCCTGTGGGCGTGGACGCGACCCCCACACGGCTGTTTCCCGTCTGTTGACTACGTGGGACTCCCAGCGCTGAGAGGGCACCTCCGTGGCTTGTTCCTGCTCTCGGGGGAGACGATTTCAGGTCGTCACCCTCGGGGATGACGTCAGCTGCGGGCCTTCCTACGCGGCCTCTCCTCTGTTGACAGACCTTTCCTAAAACCCCCTGTGCTTTTCATGCTTTGTTCTGTCAAATGCGTTTTCTGCGACTCTTGAGGGGATCGTCTCCTTCCTCTTTGTTTTTGTTGTTTTTTTAAAGATTTTATTTATATATCCTTGAGAGACACCGAGAGACGAGAGAGAGAGAGAGAGAGAGAGAGAGAGGCAGAGACACGGGCAGAGGGAGAAGAAGGCTCCGTGCAGGGAGCCCGATGTGGGACTCGATCCCGGGACTCCAGGATCACGCCCTGGGCCGAAGGGAAGGCAGGCGCTGAAGCGCTGAGCCCCGCCGCCCCCCTCCGCCCCGGGCCGCCCCATGTCCTTTCTCTGGTTAACGGGATGGATCGTGCTGAGTGATCAGAGGGTCCGCGGGGGGCAGGTGGGCAACGTGGATGAACAAATAGGGAAAGCTACAAGCGTGTGGTTCTAAATAAAGGAATCCCGGAAATTTAGAAAGTACGGCCTGGCAATAGAGTCAGGACCGTGGGGACAACTCGGTACGGGGACAGACGGTGACGCCGCTTCTCGCGGGGAGAGCTGAGCGAGGCACAGAATTGTCAAGTCGCCAGCTGTAGCCCTGAAACTACTGTCCCCTTGGGTGTCGACGGCACTTCAACAGATACCAAGGAAAAGGGGTTTCCGGTGGGAATCCCGGTGGGTCCGTGAAAGGCATTTACACGGTCGTGACGCACACGAAGGCGCCTCTGCAGAGGGGATCCAGATGCTCACGTGTCTTCATGTTAATGTTTAGAAGATGTACTTGGGAGACGGTGCGGGGGGCAGGGGCGGAGGGACAGGGGGAACCTGGAGCGGACTCCTCACCCACCGGAGACCGAGCCCCACCCGAGGCTCCACGCCACAACCTGGAGATCCTGGCTTGAGCCAAACTCAAGAGTCGACGTGGAACCGACGGACGGAACCACCCAGGAGCCCCTCAAATGCTCCTAACTGCAACCCCACGCTGTGAACCCTGGGGGACGGAGGGGGGCATCTGTGACCCCCAGTCTGCCTTGAAGGGCGGGAGGCCTGCAGGGCCCGAGGATGGGAACTGAGGATGCGGGAGGCTGCCTGCATCGCCTTCCCGCCCGGCGTGGGGACAGGACCCTCCCCCGGGACCCTCGGCCACCAGGGTGAGGGCTGAGTGCTGATTGGACCCCGCCTGCCCACAGTGATGATGCGGGACCCCGCTCTGGGCGGAACTGTGGTGCCCCCGGGTTCCACCGCTGCCTGGTGCCCACTCTGCGTCCGCAGACCTTCGGAGGCACCGGTGCTCCGGATCTGGCTCGCAGCGACCCGACTCTCCTGCTCTCCCCAGTAGCCCAGGACTCGTCTCTCCTCAGTACCCCCACGCTCCCACTCTCCCCAGTACCCCGCTACTCCCACTCTCCCCAGTACCCCGCTACTCCCACTCTCCCCAGTACCCCCACCCTCCCACTCTCCCCAGTACCCCCACCCTCCCACTCTCCCCAGTACCCCGCTACTCCCACTCTCCCCAGTACCCCCACCCTCCCACTCTCCCCAGTACCCCCACCCTCCCACACTCCCCAGTACCCCAGTGCATAAAGAGGAGGCGCCCACACAGCGACAGGTCACAGGTGAGTGGCAGCTGATCCCTGATCCCCGCGGGCCACAGTGGGGCCTGTGGATCCGCGTGGGGGCACAGGCCTCCCGCGCTGGGGTCCACAACACCCCGACCCCCATGCGATGACCGTGAGCAGCTCCCACAGCCCTTCCACAGCCCCACGGGGTGAGAGCGGCCACCCTGCTGCCCCCGTCCAGGGAAGGAGGCTGCAGTCGGAACTCAGGCAGCTCCCCCGGGACCCCCGCTCCCCTGTAAGCCCTCTGCTGTGCAGGCACCCAAGCCATGACCTTTCCAGCCTGTCCTAGACGCATGGACCCCGACAGGGGTGACTGTCACCCCCCCATCCCGCCCTGTGCCCGCTGGGTCCCCCTGGCCCGTGAGCAGGCTTGCTCTTCAGGCTCCAAAGAACGTGGAGTCCCTCGTGCTCCCCCAGGGCCCCCCTCAGGCTATTCACACATCGCTGCCCTCAGGGTGGGGAGTTCGGTCGCACTCTTGCTGGCATCAGGTTTTAGTTTTGATGAAGTCCAGTCCGTCGCTTTCTCCCCTTGGTCGTGTGCTTGTGGAATCTCGGAGAAACCTTCCATTCCCGCCCCCCCCGCCCCCCCAAGCCCGCAGGGACACTCGCTGGCCGGCCCACCCACCACCATCTCTGCGCCGGCCCCGGGCTGGGAGACGTCACCCCCGAGCATCAGGTGGGCAGTTCCCCGGAGCCCCTGGGTCCCCCGCCCGTGTGCTCCTGATACCGGGGTGGGAGCGCTCTGTGACCCCAGCGTGACGGCGTGCCCTGGGACAGTGGCTGGGAAGGTGGACTGTCGGTGGGCGACGGACAGACAGACAGGCAGCGAGGGCCCGTGTGTGATGCCTGTGCCCCTCGGGGCTACGGGGTTGTCTCCGGCTCCGGTCAGACAGAGGGGCGCCCGCCCACGGGGAGCACCCGGACGCATGTGTCCTCGGAAGGTTCTCACGCGCCGTCATCCTTGGATGTGTTTGGATTGCAGCACGATGCAGGAGGACCCGGAGACCCTGCTGGCCTTGCAAAGGGCCAATATCGTGGCCCAGTACCATCAGGTGAGGCCCAGAAGGGACCATAGACACTACACACCCACGACAGGGGGGACCGTACCTGCAAGAGCAGGTGAGGCTCAAGAGGGGATCAGAGCCAAGGATGAGCCAGGTCAGCCCAGGCAAGGACCACAGTCACCAGGAACAAGTGAGACCCTGGGGATGGTCCCGGTGTCAGTAGCAACTAAGGGTCCATCCTGGATCCTCGTCATTGGTAGCGGAGGAGCCCAGGCACCAGGTACAGGTGAGGCCCGGGTGGGGACCAGAGTCACCAGGTCCAGATGAAGACCACAGCTACCAGGTCCAGGTGAGCCCAGGTGGGGACCAGAGTCACCAGGTTCAGGTGAGGCCAAGGTGGGGACCACAGTCGCAGATCCACATGAGGCTCAGGTGGAGACCAGAGTCACCTGGGTGAAGCCCAGTTGGGGACTAGAGTCACCAGGCCTGGGTGAGGGCCAGGTAGGGATCAGAGTCACCAGGTCAAGTGAGGCCCAGGTGGGGACCACAGTCGCCGGGTCCGGGTGAGGCCCAGGGGGGGATCGTCACTGATAGACAGAAGCAGGTGAGGCTGCCAGGCTGCGCCCACTCTGGCGCCCGGCCAATCTCAGAGGGTCGGCGCTCCCTCAGGATCCAGGGGAGGGAGGAGCCCTTCTGCTCCCTCCTGTCTCTGTCCCCACTCCCCTGCTCTGATCGGTCCCCACCACGGAGCCCCCTCTGTTGCAGGCGCCCCAAGCAGGGTCTCCGCAGGACCTGTCACTGTGCAAGGTCGCCGACCACCAGGGCTTTCTGCAGTGAGTCCCCTGGACACCCCTCATCCATCCCAGGGCGGGTGGCCTTTGCAGGAACACCTCTCTGGAGGCTGACCCCCCCGCCCCCAGGTCGGGACCTGGTCCCCTGGAGCCCTCTGAGGGCCATGTCTGCGCTGGGTTGCAGCTGAGACACCCCGGAGGCCGACCCGGGACGTGGGCAGGAAGGGAGCTGGGCCCGGGGGAGGCCCCTGGACACTCAGAGGAGGGGCCCCCACGCCTGCTTTGGGCAGGCCCAGGTGTCAGCCTGCTGCATCCGGGGGTGGTGGTGGGGTGGGGTGTCCAGTCCCTTCAGCAGGGGATCCCGCCCGTGAGGGGCTCTGGGGCCGGGGCGTGCTCTCCGTAGGGGGACGGCCTGGTCTGGGCCGAGTCCGCAGGGGTGCTCTCGCCCACACCCGAAGGCTTTTGCGGGGCTGCAGGTGGATGCCGGGGACCAGGCCAGCGCAGGGAGGGGGGGGGGCCGCAGAGGGAGGCCCCGACCAGGCAGGAGGAGGCAAGAGGAGGAGGGGGCTGCCCTGGGCGGGAAGGAGGGAGGGGACAGCCCAGTGGCCTAGGTCGCAGGGGACGAGGCTGATGGGTCAACAGCCCCACGAGAACCTGACGGACGCTGGAGACCCCAGGTGGGGCCCCCTCGGCCCTGCTCACGGCCCAGTGTCTGCTGGGATGGCTCAGGGGTGGTCGTGCTCAGGGGCTCCGACAGGACGGGAGGTGAAATGGGCCAGGGTGGCAGAGGGGACAGCAGAGAGGGGAGCCCGGGGACAGCAGGGGGACGGCCAGGGGGCAGGGGGAGGCCGGCTGGACGCTGGGCAGTCAGGCCCTGGGGAGGCGGGGGGACCTCAGCGGGACGGTCACGGGGCACCCGGGCCACGCTGACAGCTCTCGGGCTGGTCCATCGAGGAGGGGGGCAGGTCACCCCCTGGGGGCGCCGAGGGGTCCCCGCCCAGCCCACCACCGGCAAACACCCTCCTCAGACCCCCCAGACGCCGCCCCCGCCCGCCCTCAGGCCGCTGGCAGCCCCTGCCCTCCCCGGGGGAGCCCTGCCCTCCCCAGGACGCTGGGTGCAGACGGGGTGTGTGTGTGTGTGTGTGGCTGTGGGGCCGGGGCCTCAGGGCTCTGCGTCTCCTGCCTTCCAGGGACAGGGAGCTGCCCGACCCCAGCCCCCGCGAGGCCAAGGTGAGAGCCCGTCCTGGGCCCCGGGCAGGACGTGGGGGGGAGCTGGGGCCAGCTGTCTGCACCGCGTCCCCCAGGACATCCCCGGGCGTCTCCCCAGTCCCCCGTCCCAGCGCTGCACGGGCCGCCGGGAACGCACCCCAGACCCGGAGCCGCGGTCCGCGGGGGGCCCTGTGCCTTCCTGGCTCCTCCGGGTCCCGCGGGGCACTGGACGCGGCCCGAGCGCCCACCTCCCGCGGCGGGAGCCTCACCTGCGGCCCCCGCCTGTCCTCTCCCAGAAACTCCGCCAGGAGACCCGGCGCGCGGACAAATGGATAAAAATGCTCAAGCGATGGGACCACTACCTCCCCAGCGAGAAGGTGGGGCGCTGGGTGCCCCCGAGGGCTCTCCGTCCCGACGGGGCTGGGGGGCCGCCCTCAGTGTCCTCCTGCCCCGTCCTCGGGGGAGCCCCCTGCCTGGGGAGAGTCTGCTGGGAGCCCGGGCCTCCCTCCCCAGGCCCCGGGACGGCGGTGGGGGAGCGTCAGGTCGGGGCCAGGGTCCCTGCTCCTCGCGGGGGACGGGGGGGGGGGGGGGGGGCCCAGATCCAGGGAGACCCAGCCTCTCTGCAGACACCCTGGAGCCGACGCCGGAACCTTCTAGATGCCTCGTGTTCCCTGGGCTCCAAGGGGCCGCCCTGGGCCCCTCTCACCAGCACTGCCTTCCTCCCCGCAGCTGCGACGCCGGGTGTACAAGGGGGTCCCGCCCCAGGTGCGGGGACAGGTGTGGCTGCGATTGCTGAACGTCGACCAGGTTAAGGCCAGCAATGCCGGGAAATACCAGGTGGGACCCGACCCGTCTACTCCCCGTGGACCCTCGGTCCCCTCCCTGCCCAGGGCTGACCCTCCGTGACCCCTCCCCACCCGGGCTGATCCTCCACGTCCCCTCCCTGTCCAGGGCTGACCCTCAGTCCCCTCCCCGCCCACGACAGCTGGGCACAGGCCCTCACGCAGGCCCCGCGGGCACGGTGGGCACTCCCGCCGTCCCCGGCCTCCCAGGGGAAGGGTGGAGGTTCCTGCAGGACACACTCCCGTGGTGGCCCCGGGGCTCCCTGCCCAGGACGGCAGCTGCTGACAGGTCGGGGTCTGTGTCCCTGACGCCGGCTCCTCCTCCCGGGGTCTCCCCGCAGGCAATGAAGGAGGCGGCCCTGGTCTCCTCCCGGGACATCGTGCAGATCGACCTGGACGTCAACCGCACGTTCCGCAGTCACACCATGTTCTGGGACCGCTACGGGGTCGGGTGAGGCTGCTGGGCCAGCGGGGTTCGGGGGTCGGGGGCCCGGCCTGGGAGAGGCCCGGGGGCTTCTGTGCTGGGGACACGGGGTCTCCGAGGCCGGGGGGAGCGACGGCAGCAAACAACACACTGCCACGTGGTAGGGTGCTGGGGATGACCCCCGTGCCCCCAACCCCAGGGTCTCGGGGATGGGGAGGCCGCAGGACGGGGCCTCCAGGGGTCACCGTCTGAGCTGAACCCCAAGGGGGTGAGGGGCGGCCCCGTGAAGAGCAGGGGGCCGGGGTGGGGGCGTGGGGGGCACGAAGGGGACCTGGGGCCAGGGTGCATGGCCGCGGCTGGACCGGGACACGTGGACCCGACGAGGGTCGGACAGGTCAGGGTGACACCCACCCTCCGGTGCTTTATGTACTTCTGAATTCTGGGCATTTTGTTTTAGACAATTTGCACTTGGTGAGCACACACGGCATGACGCCGCCCCCCCCCCCCCCCAGACGCCGCCCCGGTCCAGGCAGGCCCTGCGCGGAGCACACGGGGCCCCAGGGGCAGGGGCAGGGGTCACAGCAAACCCCAGACTGGGGTCGCCTTTATCTGTAGACGTCTCCGTGTGCACCTTAGAGAAGGGGGTGCCCTGTGTCCGCAGCCCCCCACGCCATCCCCCTGCATCACCCCCCACACCATCCCCCACAACCCCAGACCCCCACCCCTACACTACCGGTCCCGCCCCCACCCCCACCCCACCCCACCCCCACGAGGACGCGGTGCAGCTGCCCCCTGTGGGACATGCTCAGCCTCCCCGGCCACCTTGGGGTTCTCTGGACGGCCTGCTCCCGTCAGAAGCCCGGGTGTCCCGCAGAGTCCCCAGGGGCCGCGGGGAGGTGGGGAAGGCAGGGAGCCCCCCGACAGGGGCTTGCAGGTGGGTGGAGCATAGGGTGCAGCTACCTGTGTGTGCAGCGGGCGGGGTGTGTGGGAGCCCGGGACCCCAGGGGTGACCTGCAGGGGCGCCAGGGGCGGGGCTGGGGAGACGCCAGGCATGGGTGGCTGGGCTTCCCGGGCGGGCCGCTCGGACCGTCTCCCCACGAGAACTCGGTGCTCCTCCCTGCAGGGAACCTGCTGCCCCCCGGGGCCCCCGCGGCCCTCAGAGCGCGGCCAGGTCAGGCTGACCTGTGACCCCCGGCCCGGGGGGAGCCGGCCTCCAGCAGCCCGGGCCCGGGGGCCGCGGAGCAGGGGTGCAGACTCAGGCCGCCGTGCCGGGGGACATCGGGCGGCTCCTGGCAGCGCTGAGGGGGCCGCACCCCGTACCCCCCCCCCCCGTGCTCAGATAGTGACCCCAGGGGTTCGCAGCCTGTATCGGGGTCACACCTGCACGACGTTCCCTGCTCTCCTCACGGCGGCTCAGACCTGGAGCCCCGAGATGCTCTGGGATGGGCGGGCCCGGGGTGCCCCCCACAGAGTCCAGCCCAGGGACACCTGGGAAGACCTGGGGGTGCGCTCAGGGCCACGGATGCCCCGGCTGCGTGGGCTCGGGGCAGGGGTCACGTGGGGCTGGTGGTGTTCCCGGGACACGGGGCCGGGCCAGGCCAGGGCAGCGGAGGAGAGGCGTCAGGGGCTGCGGGGACCGGGGCAGGGGGAGCGCTGGCTCCCATGGGGGCGTGCGGGGGGGGGGGGGGGGGGCCGCTCCAGGGCTGGAGGCCCGGGGCGCTGGCGGCGCTGGGGGAGCCCGGAGCTGCACACCCCACGGCGGGAGCCGCTCGGAGGCGTCGGACACCCCAGGGTGCACTGAACCCCCGGCACGCTGCACGTGTGAGGTCGCCGCCTGTCCCCGTGCGCAGACCTGACCCCGGAGATCGGCCCCCGCGGAGGGGCCCTGCGGGCCGCGGGGCCTGCGGGGCCGGTGTCGGCACCTCGGCGGCCTCGCTGGGCGGGGGCTGACTGAGCAGAGCCCCCCGCTGTCCCCCCTCCTAGGCAGCGAGCCCTGTTCTGCGTACTGGCAGCCTACTCGGTGTACGACACGGTGAGTGTCCCTGCCCCCGCCTCCTGCCCCGCGGGCGGCCTTGTCCTGAGTGGTGGTGACCAGCGGGACTCACAGTGATGGCCCCGGCTCCACGGCCCCCGAGATGCCGGGGAGGGTCTCTCTCCTCCGGGACGGGCAGGGGGCGGGGTGCAGACCTCCCAGGGGAGGCAGGGCCTGCGTGCCCGAGGGCCGGGGCTGCCCGGGGCCCCCGCGTGCACCGCGGCCGTCCTAGAGCTCGGGTCTGGACCCTGACAGACGGCACTACCGACGAGAGCCCGGGCGGGGAAGGCTCCCACTCCCCCGAAGGGAACGAGGCCGAGGCGCCCAGGAGGCCGCCCCCTTCCACGGCGCATTCCAGAAGGGTCCCCGAGGACCCCAGCTCACACGCTCCCCGGCCCCGCGGGGTGTCCTGGCCCAGCTCCCCTCGTGGGACCTGCCAGGGGCCACAGTCAGGCCCCCCCACCCCCCCGCCGACCTGCCCTCTGGGGGGTCTCCAGACCTGGCGGGTCCCCTACAGCCTGGCACAGCTCACGGAGGCCCCTCCTGCTGGCCTGAGGACGGGGGTCCTGGCACGGCGGCCGCAGGGCTCGGTAGCGGGGCCCGGGGTGCTCGCGCCCCAGCTGGTCCGGGTGGCCCTCACCTGCTCCCCCGCCCTCTGGGAGCCCCCTCCGGGAGCCCGGGCTGGGAGGGAGCCGGGGGAGCCTGACGCCCGCGGGGAGGGCTCAGAGGGGGCCTCGGGGCGCACGCCCTCCGTGGGGCTCTGGCTCTTGCAGGAGGTGGGCTACTGCCAGGGCATGAGCGAGATCGCGGCCGTCCTCCTCATGTTCCTGCCCGAGGAGGACGCCTTCTGGGCGCTGGCCCAGCTGATGGTGGGCGACCGGCACTCCATGCACGGTAGGGGCCCGCCGGGGAGCTCAGGAGGGCCTCCCTGCAGGCTGCTGCACCGGGGGGCAGGCGGGGACCCCCCAGCTTGCCCCCCCACGGGCAAGGGCCCCGCCTCCCCGGTGGCCTCGGGGTCCCGGAGCCACGGCCACCCGCCCCACCGTCTGCAGGCCAGGCACGCACTCCCGTTGCTCCCCCAGCCTCCCGCCGGGCTGCCGGCTTGTCCCCCAGGCCCCCCTGCCAGCCCACGGCCACACGGGGCCCATGGGGGCAGCGTCTCCCCCTCCCGGGGGCCCCCAGCCTCACTCCCAAGCCCCACAGCAGAGGGCCGTGCACGCCCATCACCCTCCCCTTGGCCTGCACCCGCTGCCCCTCGGGGCTGGGGACCCGCCTGTCCCCGCGGCGGCCCCCGCAGGAGAGAGGGTGCTGGGTCAGCCGGGCCCGGTCCTCAGCCCCCAGCCCATGCCCCGCGGGGTCTCTGTGAGGACGAGGGTCCCCGGGCCCCGCGCCCCCGGCCTGGGAGGCAGGCCCTGCCCTCTGGGAAGAGCGGATCCAGCCAGGGCTCCGAGGGCGGTGGGCACACGGGGGTCAGGGCGTGGCGGGGAGGCCCCTGCCCCGACACCCCCCACCCCGCCTGGTGCAGGAGGAGGCCCTGACCGTGGGGGCCTGGGGCCTTCTCAGGCTTCTTCGTCCCGGGCTTCCCGAAGCTCCTCAGGTTCCAGAGACATCACGAGCGGGTCCTCCAAAGAGCTCTCCCGGACCTGAGGAAGCACATGGCGAGTGGGGGCGAGTGGGAGCTCCTGAGGCTCCGTCCCCGGAGCCCGGGGCAGGGGGTGGGGGGCATGGCCCTCCCTCCGAGCTGCCCAGAGTTGGGGTCACGTTCCTCCCCCTGGGGCCCGGGGGCGCCCTCGGGGCTGGGCTGGGCCGCGGGGAGCGCGTCCACCCGGCTCCAGGGGCCGCGGCGTGGGGCCTGAGCACCCCCTGCCCTCCCGCCAGGACGAGGAGCAGATGTCCACCGGCCTCTACAGCCCCAAATGGTTTCTCCAGTGCTTCCTCGGCCGGGTGAGGCCCCCCCCCGGGACCCCCGCTCCCGGACCTGCCCCCTGCCCCCGGGGAGGGCCCAGCTCAGCCCCACCCTCCAGACGAGCCAGGCCCGACCCCGGGGTCCTGAGGCTGAGGCTGAGGCTCGCAGCCCAGCCCGTCCTGGAGAAGCCCAGAGGGTCCCTGGACGAGGTCCCGGGGGGCGGCCCGTCTCTGCCTCAGCTCCCCCGGGGGAGGCCGGGTCAGCCCGGGGTGTGGACGGGCCCTCGGCCCATCGGGCGGCCAGCCTGGGGTCCTCTCGAGGCGTGGTGTCTGTCGTCAAGTGCGGGCAGAGTCTGTGCCCCCAGGGGTGCGGGAGGTGCTGGCCGGGGTCGGAACCCGGAGCGGCCGGGAGTCCCTGATCTCCCTGGGAGGAGGGCACGCACGGGGAGGCGGGGGGCGGGGGGGGCGCTGCGGGGCCTCGTCGCAGGCAGCCGGGGGCCAGATGGCAGGCCTAGCCTAGCCCCAGCCGAGCCCCCCAGGGGCCCTGCTCAGGCCGCTCCTCCCACCCCGCCGTCCCCCTAGACCCCCTTCTCGCTCACCCTGAAGCTGTGGGATGCCTACGTGTTGGATGGGGAGAGGGTGCTCACGGCCATGGCCTATACCATCCTCAAGGTGCACAGGAGTAAGTGAGCCCCCGGGAGCCCAGGTGTGCCGGGGGCGGGGGGCAGGGGCGGTGACCCTGGGCTCTGAGCAGCACCCAGACCTGGGGCGGGGGGGACGGCGGGGCAGGCGGGTGCAGCGGGGCTCCCCGAGTGGAGCAGCGGGCAGGGGCCACCCCGGCCAGCGCACTGCCCGCGGCGCTCCTGGGCACAGCGGGACCCCAGCCGCTGGCCTGGGGGCCCCGGGGGCCCCAGGGCGGGGCCCTCTGGGTCTGACTCTCGCCCACCGCCCAGAGCGCCTCCTGAAGCTGCCCCTGGAAGGGCTCCGGGAGTTCCTCCAGGACTCTCTGGCCCAGCCCTGGGCCCTGGAGGACGAGGCCGTGCTGAGACACCTTCGGGCCTCCATGACCCAGCTCCGCAGGATGCGGTGCGACCTGCCCCCGCCAGGTGGGCTCAGGGCCCCGGCCCCTCCCGACTCGGCCTGCTGGGGCCGCCCACAGGGGACAGAGCCCCCGGGGCCCCCGTCCTCATCTCTGGGGCTCTCCTCTTCTGCTCCAGCCTCGGGGACCCCAGGCCAGGGCTGGGCGGGCGGGTACCCACTGCAGGGCCCGGGCAGCAGTGTGGGGGGCTGAGCACAGGGTCAGGCCGGGGGGGGGGTCACGCGGGAGCCGTGAGGACCCCCGGGGCCCCCAGCGGGGGACACACAGCCTGCTGGAGACGCTGACCCCGTCGGCCTCTTTCCAGCGGGACCTGAGGAGTTCCCCACGAGGCCCCTGGGCCTGGAGCCAGTGTCCCCGGCGCCCGGGCCTCTCCTCCCTTCTCCGGCCTCTGAGCCACCGCCCAGGGTGGAGGAGCCGGCCTCCCCGGGCCCAGCCGCCCGGCCTGAGCCGCCCGGACCCCCTCCCGGCCAGGCCATCGTCCAACTTGCCCCCCAGCCCCGGCGGTGGAACTCCCTCCCCACCCTCCCGGGGCAACAAGGCGGTGCAGGCAGGCGGCCCCGGGACACGGCGGGCTTCGAGACAGAAAACGGGGTCTCCTTCCATTTGGCACCTGCCTGGGCCACCCCAGAGGCCCCGCGACGGACCGGGCCCTGGAGCACCCCCGGGACTCCCATCACGCGGTCCCCCCAGCCCCCTAGGGATGACGCTGTCGGGCCCAGGACACCCTTCCTGCCCCGCGGCCACTGCAGCTCGTGCCCCTCGCTGGGCAGTGACGGGCACAGCCAGGGCAGAGCCAGGGCGGCGCTGAGCCCGCTGCCCCGAGGCCCCGCACAGGCCCGGGACCCTCTGCCCCCCGCGTCCACGGGGCAGCTCGATGCTCGCGGGCCTCGGGGGCAGAGCGTGGCGGTGAGGGCGGGGGCCCGGAGGCTCCGGCCCGCCGTCACCGTGCCCTGCCTCGTCTCGCTGTGCCTCCCGGAGGGCGGCACCGCCCGCACGGGACACCAGCCCCTGACCCAGAGGGACCTGGGCTGGCCTGGCCCCGGGCTCTGTGGGGGCAGGGGCGACTCGAGCGCCTGCCCCAGGCCCAGCGCTAATGGGATCCAGCGCCCCGGGGCCCTGGCCAGGCCTGCGTTCTGGCCCCGGGCCGAGCGAGCCCTCTCACAGCAGGATGTGGCCTCCTGGGCCCTGGGCGTGCCCCACAGACCCAGGTCGCTGACCTAGGGCAGCCCTGGGGATCCCGGGACACCCCAGGGCAGGGCAGCGGGGGCAGGCCCGTGGGCCCCACCCACACCCCCACCCCCACCCCCACCCCCACCCACACCCACACCAGGAGGCAGGCTCCTCCACGCGCTGGGGCTCCAGCAGTCAGTCACCCGGCCCCAGGGGGCCCGAGGCCGGGGTCCAGCTGCCCTGCGGGGACCCAGCGCAGGAGCCCATGGGCCGCAGGTCCACGTCAGCCCTGCCGCCCCCAGAACCGCCTCTCACCGCCCCGACCTCAGGACACGCGCCCCCACCCGGAGTCGAGTCCGCACAGGCTCCCAGGCGGGGGACGACTCCAGCACCCGCACCCCTGTGGGATTCCCGCTTTCCTCTAAGGACAGGAAGGTCTCCCAGGGGAAGGCGCGCACCCTCGGCTCTGAGCCCCTGTTTGCTGTTGCAAGTTCAATAAAGTGTTGTTGTGTGAGAGGGCACGGCCGGCTCGTTTCTGCGTCTCCCGGAGCTCTGTGCACGGGGTGCGGAGACACCCCCAGAGAGGAGGAGGGGGCGCCGCCCAGGCCCCGACCAGCCCCTGCGGGGGCGCCGCCAGGCACACACAGCTGACGTCCCCACGTGCCTTCCCGGGGCGGCCAGACGCCAGGGTCAGGACCCCGCAGACTCTACTGCGACTCAGCCTGCGCCCGCGGCCAGGACGGGCCCTGGGACAGAGTGACAGCCGGGGAGCCTCAGGTCACCAGGGTCTGTGCTAAGCGCCCTGGGAGGTCTGTGCCCCCTCTGTCCAGGGGGCCTGGGCTGCCCGGGCTCCGGGGCGCTTCCTCCCCTCCCCGCCCCAGGCCTGTGCGCCTGGGGCACAGAGGGCCCGCGGGGCGGTCAGCGTGGCCCCGGAGCGGACGTCAGGACAGCAGGCCCTTGCAGCTCTCACACCTGGGCCACCCTCACCGGGCGGGCTCAGCGTGCACACCCGGGGCTGCTGGATCCCTCGCACCAGAGTGTGGAGGGCACCCTGCACGCCCTGGAGAGTAGGGGCTGGGTGAGCGCGGGGCTCGGCCTGGGGGCAGGCAGCGCAGGGGACCGAGGGACCCCGGCCCCGTCCCCACCCCGACTCCCACACACACACACACACACAGGCAGCCCCAGGGCTCCCCCCACGGGCAGCCGGCCCCTCAGGAGCTCCCCCCACGGCGGCCCCGAGGTCTGGCTCCCCGCTGGAGAGGCATCGGGGAGAAGAGAAGCGGCCGGCGCTCGGCGGGGACCCGCTGCCACCCACGGGAATGTGGCCGAGCCGGACCTTCCAGCTCAGCTGACCCCCCGGCGGGACGGGACGGCACGGGACGGCACGGGACGGCACGAGGGGGCCCGGGTCGGCCGGGAGAACCCAGCTAGCCGCCCAGCGCCAGCACCGGAAATGATGGTGCTTCTTCAACCGTTTCGGCGTCAGGACGACGCGGCCCGAGGATCAGATCGCGGCACGGCGACAGACAGGCACACACCCCAAACCCAACAAACGTCGGAATCCCCCGACTGTTGTCAGACAGCAGCCGGACGGTTACAGACGTGACGCTGGGGTCCCCGGTAGGACACACGGAGGACGCTCCAGACCACGGCTGCAGAGGCGCTGGAGGCCCGGGGATGCGCCTGCGGGTGCCCACGGGGAGCGCGGGGCGGCGGGAAGCACCCTACAGAGGGGGGCCCCTCCTGGGAAAGGACGCCGGGTCCCCGCGAAGGCTCCCGATGCTGACAGCTGTCCCCCTCTCCTTCAGCTTCTGGTTCCCCCCCGCCCCATTTTGCTCTTCCTGATTCTCCGTCGGCCTCCGCCCTGCATCCGAGCCACTGACCACACGGGCTTCTTTAGGACGTCGGGTCCCAAAAGGAGGCCGAGCTCTGGCTCCCGGGATCGGGAAGGACCATCGCCGAGGTTTATGCTGATCCCCCCGAGCTCGTGCCTTCCCGGCTCTTCTGTCCTGCAGAACGAGGGGAGGCACGGGCCTTACGGGGAAGGAGGCCCACTCCCACTCGGGCGGGACCGTCCCTCGTGGGGGACCCCGTCATCTGGGCCCGGGAGAGCGAGCGGGGCCATCAAGAACAGGTCGCAGGCTAGACATGGTCCGCTCTGAGGTTTGTCCTGAAGCGAGGACTCCCCTTCCACGTCACGCTGTCTTAGTTCATCCATTTATTATTTGTTAAAGGTTTTACGTTTATGTCCTCTCTACACCCAACACGGAGTTCCAGCTCACAGTCCTGACATCAAGGTCCCCCGACCAGGCCGGCCAGGCACCCCAGGGCCATGTTTCTCATCTCTTTGCTGGCTCGCCTATCTCTGCACCCAACTGGGACATCGAGTCCACGACGGGGGAGCTTTAGCTACCTCCGAACCCGCAAGAACCCGGAACGTTCTCGCTGTGTCCCCATCCTAGAACGACCTTCGCCGTCGAACAGCAACTCAAATAAATCGGCAGCCAGCCCAATGACTCCTGGTCAAGGAAACGGCCAACTTGTCACGTGTGTGGGCCCCGCTCCCTGGGCTCCCGGGGCTCCCGGGGAGGCTCCGCTTTCTTTAACATCGACCAAGGTCCCAATGACTCCACCGCACCTCGACGCCGGGGCTCAGTTTCTGCCCTGACACGACACAGGCAGCACGTCGGCTTCAGTTACTCCCTGTCAATCAATCAAAGGGAGCCTGGCCGCTCTCGGGGTGGTTGGGGTGGTTGGTAAGAACACGCGACTCTTGTTCTTGGGGCGGAGAGTTCAAGCCCCATGTGGGTGTAGAGATGACAGAAAATTAAAATCTTAAAAAGAAAATCAGTCAGTCGGTCTGGGGGAGACACAGCCCCGGATCCCACAGGGGCAGGGAGCCAGCTGACGGGTCTACGCACACTATTAGAAGCAGCAGAGCACAAAGTCAGAACTTCCAGAAGTCTGCTAGAGGGGGGGACACGCCGGCCTCGACGGTGCTCGGGAGGCGAAGTGGGGGGCGGCCCCTGGAGCGACAGGGTGGGCTCAGGGTCCCCGGGGTCCCAAGGACGGTGGCGCCAACGGTTCCCAGGCCCAGGAGCGGGGACCCCGGCCGAGGGCCGCGGGACTAGGGCCAGCTGTCTGCCCTGTGTGGCCACAAACTGCAAACCCCTGTGCGGTCACGGGGCCGCGTCCCTGGGCCGGGCCAGCAAAGGCCAGAAGTGGGAGGAGACCCTCCCGGGCGGGAGGAGCACGGGTCTCCCCCAGGGCAGCCCCTAAAACTTGGAGGTTTGAAACTCAGTCACTTGTCCGAGATAAAAAGAAAAAAAACAAAACAAAACAAAACTCGGACACAGGCAGGGTGAACGCAGGGTTCTGACAGAAACGGTGGAGACAAGAGGGCTTGATGGCACATCAGAAACTATATGCCAATAGGACAACCTACAAGAAATGGACACCATGACACTATATATAGAAAACTACAAAAATGAACAAACAAAAAAATGTTAGAACCGGTAAATGAATTCAGTAAAGTCACAGGATACATAATTAATGCACAGAATTCTGTTGCATTCCTATACCTCAGTAAGAAGGTAAGAAAAAGAGAAACTAAGACATTAATAAAAATAAATTTAAAATGAAACAAAAAATAATATTATACTTAAGAAAGAACCTAAGGAAACAGCTATAAAAACTTACTCTGAAGACGATGATGGAAAGAAATCGATGACACAAAGAGACGGAAAGAGACACTCCACACTCGTGGACTGAAAGGGTACGAAGTGTCTTCACAACCGAGAGCAGCCCAGACATTCCTATAAACCCTATCAAAATGCCCCCAGCATTTCTCACAGAGCTAAGATAAATGACCTTCAACTTTGCATGGAACCTCAAAAGACCCCAGACAGGCGAAGCAGCCTTGCAAAAGAAAAGCCAAGTAGGAAGCTTCACATCGCTAGATCTCCAGTTATGTCACAAAACTGTTGTGATGAAGACAGTACGGTCCTGGCACGACAACGGACACACAGACCAAGAGCACAGAGCAGACCTCCCAGAAATGAACCCACAACTATGTCGTCGTTTAATCCTTGATAAAGCTGGAAAGAATATCCAGGGGGGAAAAAAATCTACAAATGGTGTTGGAAAAACTGGATAGACACAAGCCAAAGAATGAAATTTCTAGTTTTTGATTTTACTTTTGTGTGTGGCTAAATTCCTAGAAAATATATAACCTACCAAAACTGACACATAGAGAAATAGAAAATTTGAATAGACCAATTCTCAGCGAAGCTGTTGAGTAATAGGAAAAAAATTCCCAAAACGCAGAAGTCCACGACCAGATGGCTTCATGAGTGAATTCTATGAAACATTTAAAGAAGTATTAAAGCCTAGAAAGAGTATTATGCTAAGCACAATATGCCAACCCTAACCCTAACCCTGACCCTGACCCTGACCCGGAAGCCTCCCCGCGGGTCCTGAGGAGGCCGGGCCCCTGTGGGCGTGGACGCGACCCCCACACGGCTGTTTCCCGTCTGTTGACTACGTGGGACTCCCAGCGCTGAGAGGGCACCTCCGTGGCTTGTTCCTGCTCTCGGGGGAGACGATTTCAGGTCGTCACCCTCGGGGATGACGTCAGCTGCGGGCCTTCCTACGCGGCCTCTCCTCTGTTGACAGACCTTTCCTAAAACCCCCTGTGCTTTTCATGCTTTGTTCTGTCAAATGCGTTTTCTGCGACTCTTGAGGGGATCGTCTCCTTCCTCTTTGTTTTTGTTGTTTTTTTAAAGATTTTATTTATATATCCTTGAGAGACACCGAGAGACGAGAGAGAGAGAGAGAGAGAGAGAGAGAGGCAGAGACACGGGCAGAGGGAGAAGAAGGCTCCGTGCAGGGAGCCCGATGTGGGACTCGATCCCGGGACTCCAGGATCACGCCCTGGGCCGAAGGGAAGGCAGGCGCTGAAGCGCTGAGCCCCGCCGCCCCCCTCCGCCCCGGGCCGCCCCATGTCCTTTCTCTGGTTAACGGGATGGATCGTGCTGAGTGATCAGAGGGTCCGCGGGGGGCAGGTGGGCAACGTGGATGAACAAATAGGGAAAGCTACAAGCGTGTGGTTCTAAATAAAGGAATCCCGGAAATTTAGAAAGTACGGCCTGGCAATAGAGTCAGGACCGTGGGGACAACTCGGTACGGGGACAGACGGTGACGCCGCTTCTCGCGGGGAGAGCTGAGCGAGGCACAGAATTGTCAAGTCGCCAGCTGTAGCCCTGAAACTACTGTCCCCTTGGGTGTCGACGGCACTTCAACAGATACCAAGGAAAAGGGGTTTCCGGTGGGAATCCCGGTGGGTCCGTGAAAGGCATTTACACGGTCGTGACGCACACGAAGGCGCCTCTGCAGAGGGGATCCAGATGCTCACGTGTCTTCATGTTAATGTTTAGAAGATGTACTTGGGAGACGGTGCGGGGGGCAGGGGCGGAGGGACAGGGGGAACCTGGAGCGGACTCCTCACCCACCGGAGACCGAGCCCCACCCGAGGCTCCACGCCACAACCTGGAGATCCTGGCTTGAGCCAAACTCAAGAGTCGACGTGGAACCGACGGACGGAACCACCCAGGAGCCCCTCAAATGCTCCTAACTGCAACCCCACGCTGTGAACCCTGGGGGACGGAGGGGGGCATCTGTGACCCCCAGTCTGCCTTGAAGGGCGGGAGGCCTGCAGGGCCCGAGGATGGGAACTGAGGATGCGGGAGGCTGCCTGCATCGCCTTCCCGCCCGGCGTGGGGACAGGACCCTCCCCCGGGACCCTCGGCCACCAGGGTGAGGGCTGAGTGCTGATTGGACCCCGCCTGCCCACAGTGATGATGCGGGACCCCGCTCTGGGCGGAACTGTGGTGCCCCCGGGTTCCACCGCTGCCTGGTGCCCACTCTGCGTCCGCAGACCTTCGGAGGCACCGGTGCTCCGGATCTGGCTCGCAGCGACCCGACTCTCCTGCTCTCCCCAGTAGCCCAGGACTCGTCTCTCCTCAGTACCCCCACGCTCCCACTCTCCCCAGTACCCCGCTACTCCCACTCTCCCCAGTACCCCGCTACTCCCACTCTCCCCAGTACCCCCACCCTCCCACTCTCCCCAGTACCCCCACCCTCCCACTCTCCCCAGTACCCCGCTACTCCCACTCTCCCCAGTACCCCCACCCTCCCACTCTCCCCAGTACCCCCACCCTCCCACACTCCCCAGTACCCCAGTGCATAAAGAGGAGGCGCCCACACAGCGACAGGTCACAGGTGAGTGGCAGCTGATCCCTGATCCCCGCGGGCCACAGTGGGGCCTGTGGATCCGCGTGGGGGCACAGGCCTCCCGCGCTGGGGTCCACAACACCCCGACCCCCATGCGATGACCGTGAGCAGCTCCCACAGCCCTTCCACAGCCCCACGGGGTGAGAGCGGCCACCCTGCTGCCCCCGTCCAGGGAAGGAGGCTGCAGTCGGAACTCAGGCAGCTCCCCCGGGACCCCCGCTCCCCTGTAAGCCCTCTGCTGTGCAGGCACCCAAGCCATGACCTTTCCAGCCTGTCCTAGACGCATGGACCCCGACAGGGGTGACTGTCACCCCCCCATCCCGCCCTGTGCCCGCTGGGTCCCCCTGGCCCGTGAGCAGGCTTGCTCTTCAGGCTCCAAAGAACGTGGAGTCCCTCGTGCTCCCCCAGGGCCCCCCTCAGGCTATTCACACATCGCTGCCCTCAGGGTGGGGAGTTCGGTCGCACTCTTGCTGGCATCAGGTTTTAGTTTTGATGAAGTCCAGTCCGTCGCTTTCTCCCCTTGGTCGTGTGCTTGTGGAATCTCGGAGAAACCTTCCATTCCCGCCCCCCCCGCCCCCCCAAGCCCGCAGGGACACTCGCTGGCCGGCCCACCCACCACCATCTCTGCGCCGGCCCCGGGCTGGGAGACGTCACCCCCGAGCATCAGGTGGGCAGTTCCCCGGAGCCCCTGGGTCCCCCGCCCGTGTGCTCCTGATACCGGGGTGGGAGCGCTCTGTGACCCCAGCGTGACGGCGTGCCCTGGGACAGTGGCTGGGAAGGTGGACTGTCGGTGGGCGACGGACAGACAGACAGGCAGCGAGGGCCCGTGTGTGATGCCTGTGCCCCTCGGGGCTACGGGGTTGTCTCCGGCTCCGGTCAGACAGAGGGGCGCCCGCCCACGGGGAGCACCCGGACGCATGTGTCCTCGGAAGGTTCTCACGCGCCGTCATCCTTGGATGTGTTTGGATTGCAGCACGATGCAGGAGGACCCGGAGACCCTGCTGGCCTTGCAAAGGGCCAATATCGTGGCCCAGTACCATCAGGTGAGGCCCAGAAGGGACCATAGACACTACACACCCACGACAGGGGGGACCGTACCTGCAAGAGCAGGTGAGGCTCAAGAGGGGATCAGAGCCAAGGATGAGCCAGGTCAGCCCAGGCAAGGACCACAGTCACCAGGAACAAGTGAGACCCTGGGGATGGTCCCGGTGTCAGTAGCAACTAAGGGTCCATCCTGGATCCTCGTCATTGGTAGCGGAGGAGCCCAGGCACCAGGTACAGGTGAGGCCCGGGTGGGGACCAGAGTCACCAGGTCCAGATGAAGACCACAGCTACCAGGTCCAGGTGAGCCCAGGTGGGGACCAGAGTCACCAGGTTCAGGTGAGGCCAAGGTGGGGACCACAGTCGCAGATCCACATGAGGCTCAGGTGGAGACCAGAGTCACCTGGGTGAAGCCCAGTTGGGGACTAGAGTCACCAGGCCTGGGTGAGGGCCAGGTAGGGATCAGAGTCACCAGGTCAAGTGAGGCCCAGGTGGGGACCACAGTCGCCGGGTCCGGGTGAGGCCCAGGGGGGGATCGTCACTGATAGACAGAAGCAGGTGAGGCTGCCAGGCTGCGCCCACTCTGGCGCCCGGCCAATCTCAGAGGGTCGGCGCTCCCTCAGGATCCAGGGGAGGGAGGAGCCCTTCTGCTCCCTCCTGTCTCTGTCCCCACTCCCCTGCTCTGATCGGTCCCCACCACGGAGCCCCCTCTGTTGCAGGCGCCCCAAGCAGGGTCTCCGCAGGACCTGTCACTGTGCAAGGTCGCCGACCACCAGGGCTTTCTGCAGTGAGTCCCCTGGACACCCCTCATCCATCCCAGGGCGGGTGGCCTTTGCAGGAACACCTCTCTGGAGGCTGACCCCCCCGCCCCCAGGTCGGGACCTGGTCCCCTGGAGCCCTCTGAGGGCCATGTCTGCGCTGGGTTGCAGCTGAGACACCCCGGAGGCCGACCCGGGACGTGGGCAGGAAGGGAGCTGGGCCCGGGGGAGGCCCCTGGACACTCAGAGGAGGGGCCCCCACGCCTGCTTTGGGCAGGCCCAGGTGTCAGCCTGCTGCATCCGGGGGTGGTGGTGGGGTGGGGTGTCCAGTCCCTTCAGCAGGGGATCCCGCCCGTGAGGGGCTCTGGGGCCGGGGCGTGCTCTCCGTAGGGGGACGGCCTGGTCTGGGCCGAGTCCGCAGGGGTGCTCTCGCCCACACCCGAAGGCTTTTGCGGGGCTGCAGGTGGATGCCGGGGACCAGGCCAGCGCAGGGAGGGGGGGGGGCCGCAGAGGGAGGCCCCGACCAGGCAGGAGGAGGCAAGAGGAGGAGGGGGCTGCCCTGGGCGGGAAGGAGGGAGGGGACAGCCCAGTGGCCTAGGTCGCAGGGGACGAGGCTGATGGGTCAACAGCCCCACGAGAACCTGACGGACGCTGGAGACCCCAGGTGGGGCCCCCTCGGCCCTGCTCACGGCCCAGTGTCTGCTGGGATGGCTCAGGGGTGGTCGTGCTCAGGGGCTCCGACAGGACGGGAGGTGAAATGGGCCAGGGTGGCAGAGGGGACAGCAGAGAGGGGAGCCCGGGGACAGCAGGGGGACGGCCAGGGGGCAGGGGGAGGCCGGCTGGACGCTGGGCAGTCAGGCCCTGGGGAGGCGGGGGGACCTCAGCGGGACGGTCACGGGGCACCCGGGCCACGCTGACAGCTCTCGGGCTGGTCCATCGAGGAGGGGGGCAGGTCACCCCCTGGGGGCGCCGAGGGGTCCCCGCCCAGCCCACCACCGGCAAACACCCTCCTCAGACCCCCCAGACGCCGCCCCCGCCCGCCCTCAGGCCGCTGGCAGCCCCTGCCCTCCCCGGGGGAGCCCTGCCCTCCCCAGGACGCTGGGTGCAGACGGGGTGTGTGTGTGTGTGTGTGGCTGTGGGGCCGGGGCCTCAGGGCTCTGCGTCTCCTGCCTTCCAGGGACAGGGAGCTGCCCGACCCCAGCCCCCGCGAGGCCAAGGTGAGAGCCCGTCCTGGGCCCCGGGCAGGACGTGGGGGGGAGCTGGGGCCAGCTGTCTGCACCGCGTCCCCCAGGACATCCCCGGGCGTCTCCCCAGTCCCCCGTCCCAGCGCTGCACGGGCCGCCGGGAACGCACCCCAGACCCGGAGCCGCGGTCCGCGGGGGGCCCTGTGCCTTCCTGGCTCCTCCGGGTCCCGCGGGGCACTGGACGCGGCCCGAGCGCCCACCTCCCGCGGCGGGAGCCTCACCTGCGGCCCCCGCCTGTCCTCTCCCAGAAACTCCGCCAGGAGACCCGGCGCGCGGACAAATGGATAAAAATGCTCAAGCGATGGGACCACTACCTCCCCAGCGAGAAGGTGGGGCGCTGGGTGCCCCCGAGGGCTCTCCGTCCCGACGGGGCTGGGGGGCCGCCCTCAGTGTCCTCCTGCCCCGTCCTCGGGGGAGCCCCCTGCCTGGGGAGAGTCTGCTGGGAGCCCGGGCCTCCCTCCCCAGGCCCCGGGACGGCGGTGGGGGAGCGTCAGGTCGGGGCCAGGGTCCCTGCTCCTCGCGGGGGACGGGGGGGGGGGGGGGGGGCCCAGATCCAGGGAGACCCAGCCTCTCTGCAGACACCCTGGAGCCGACGCCGGAACCTTCTAGATGCCTCGTGTTCCCTGGGCTCCAAGGGGCCGCCCTGGGCCCCTCTCACCAGCACTGCCTTCCTCCCCGCAGCTGCGACGCCGGGTGTACAAGGGGGTCCCGCCCCAGGTGCGGGGACAGGTGTGGCTGCGATTGCTGAACGTCGACCAGGTTAAGGCCAGCAATGCCGGGAAATACCAGGTGGGACCCGACCCGTCTACTCCCCGTGGACCCTCGGTCCCCTCCCTGCCCAGGGCTGACCCTCCGTGACCCCTCCCCACCCGGGCTGATCCTCCACGTCCCCTCCCTGTCCAGGGCTGACCCTCAGTCCCCTCCCCGCCCACGACAGCTGGGCACAGGCCCTCACGCAGGCCCCGCGGGCACGGTGGGCACTCCCGCCGTCCCCGGCCTCCCAGGGGAAGGGTGGAGGTTCCTGCAGGACACACTCCCGTGGTGGCCCCGGGGCTCCCTGCCCAGGACGGCAGCTGCTGACAGGTCGGGGTCTGTGTCCCTGACGCCGGCTCCTCCTCCCGGGGTCTCCCCGCAGGCAATGAAGGAGGCGGCCCTGGTCTCCTCCCGGGACATCGTGCAGATCGACCTGGACGTCAACCGCACGTTCCGCAGTCACACCATGTTCTGGGACCGCTACGGGGTCGGGTGAGGCTGCTGGGCCAGCGGGGTTCGGGGGTCGGGGGCCCGGCCTGGGAGAGGCCCGGGGGCTTCTGTGCTGGGGACACGGGGTCTCCGAGGCCGGGGGGAGCGACGGCAGCAAACAACACACTGCCACGTGGTAGGGTGCTGGGGATGACCCCCGTGCCCCCAACCCCAGGGTCTCGGGGATGGGGAGGCCGCAGGACGGGGCCTCCAGGGGTCACCGTCTGAGCTGAACCCCAAGGGGGTGAGGGGCGGCCCCGTGAAGAGCAGGGGGCCGGGGTGGGGGCGTGGGGGGCACGAAGGGGACCTGGGGCCAGGGTGCATGGCCGCGGCTGGACCGGGACACGTGGACCCGACGAGGGTCGGACAGGTCAGGGTGACACCCACCCTCCGGTGCTTTATGTACTTCTGAATTCTGGGCATTTTGTTTTAGACAATTTGCACTTGGTGAGCACACACGGCATGACGCCGCCCCCCCCCCCCCCCAGACGCCGCCCCGGTCCAGGCAGGCCCTGCGCGGAGCACACGGGGCCCCAGGGGCAGGGGCAGGGGTCACAGCAAACCCCAGACTGGGGTCGCCTTTATCTGTAGACGTCTCCGTGTGCACCTTAGAGAAGGGGGTGCCCTGTGTCCGCAGCCCCCCACGCCATCCCCCTGCATCACCCCCCACACCATCCCCCACAACCCCAGACCCCCACCCCTACACTACCGGTCCCGCCCCCACCCCCACCCCACCCCACCCCCACGAGGACGCGGTGCAGCTGCCCCCTGTGGGACATGCTCAGCCTCCCCGGCCACCTTGGGGTTCTCTGGACGGCCTGCTCCCGTCAGAAGCCCGGGTGTCCCGCAGAGTCCCCAGGGGCCGCGGGGAGGTGGGGAAGGCAGGGAGCCCCCCGACAGGGGCTTGCAGGTGGGTGGAGCATAGGGTGCAGCTACCTGTGTGTGCAGCGGGCGGGGTGTGTGGGAGCCCGGGACCCCAGGGGTGACCTGCAGGGGCGCCAGGGGCGGGGCTGGGGAGACGCCAGGCATGGGTGGCTGGGCTTCCCGGGCGGGCCGCTCGGACCGTCTCCCCACGAGAACTCGGTGCTCCTCCCTGCAGGGAACCTGCTGCCCCCCGGGGCCCCCGCGGCCCTCAGAGCGCGGCCAGGTCAGGCTGACCTGTGACCCCCGGCCCGGGGGGAGCCGGCCTCCAGCAGCCCGGGCCCGGGGGCCGCGGAGCAGGGGTGCAGACTCAGGCCGCCGTGCCGGGGGACATCGGGCGGCTCCTGGCAGCGCTGAGGGGGCCGCACCCCGTACCCCCCCCCCCCGTGCTCAGATAGTGACCCCAGGGGTTCGCAGCCTGTATCGGGGTCACACCTGCACGACGTTCCCTGCTCTCCTCACGGCGGCTCAGACCTGGAGCCCCGAGATGCTCTGGGATGGGCGGGCCCGGGGTGCCCCCCACAGAGTCCAGCCCAGGGACACCTGGGAAGACCTGGGGGTGCGCTCAGGGCCACGGATGCCCCGGCTGCGTGGGCTCGGGGCAGGGGTCACGTGGGGCTGGTGGTGTTCCCGGGACACGGGGCCGGGCCAGGCCAGGGCAGCGGAGGAGAGGCGTCAGGGGCTGCGGGGACCGGGGCAGGGGGAGCGCTGGCTCCCATGGGGGCGTGCGGGGGGGGGGGGGGGGGGCCGCTCCAGGGCTGGAGGCCCGGGGCGCTGGCGGCGCTGGGGGAGCCCGGAGCTGCACACCCCACGGCGGGAGCCGCTCGGAGGCGTCGGACACCCCAGGGTGCACTGAACCCCCGGCACGCTGCACGTGTGAGGTCGCCGCCTGTCCCCGTGCGCAGACCTGACCCCGGAGATCGGCCCCCGCGGAGGGGCCCTGCGGGCCGCGGGGCCTGCGGGGCCGGTGTCGGCACCTCGGCGGCCTCGCTGGGCGGGGGCTGACTGAGCAGAGCCCCCCGCTGTCCCCCCTCCTAGGCAGCGAGCCCTGTTCTGCGTACTGGCAGCCTACTCGGTGTACGACACGGTGAGTGTCCCTGCCCCCGCCTCCTGCCCCGCGGGCGGCCTTGTCCTGAGTGGTGGTGACCAGCGGGACTCACAGTGATGGCCCCGGCTCCACGGCCCCCGAGATGCCGGGGAGGGTCTCTCTCCTCCGGGACGGGCAGGGGGCGGGGTGCAGACCTCCCAGGGGAGGCAGGGCCTGCGTGCCCGAGGGCCGGGGCTGCCCGGGGCCCCCGCGTGCACCGCGGCCGTCCTAGAGCTCGGGTCTGGACCCTGACAGACGGCACTACCGACGAGAGCCCGGGCGGGGAAGGCTCCCACTCCCCCGAAGGGAACGAGGCCGAGGCGCCCAGGAGGCCGCCCCCTTCCACGGCGCATTCCAGAAGGGTCCCCGAGGACCCCAGCTCACACGCTCCCCGGCCCCGCGGGGTGTCCTGGCCCAGCTCCCCTCGTGGGACCTGCCAGGGGCCACAGTCAGGCCCCCCCACCCCCCCGCCGACCTGCCCTCTGGGGGGTCTCCAGACCTGGCGGGTCCCCTACAGCCTGGCACAGCTCACGGAGGCCCCTCCTGCTGGCCTGAGGACGGGGGTCCTGGCACGGCGGCCGCAGGGCTCGGTAGCGGGGCCCGGGGTGCTCGCGCCCCAGCTGGTCCGGGTGGCCCTCACCTGCTCCCCCGCCCTCTGGGAGCCCCCTCCGGGAGCCCGGGCTGGGAGGGAGCCGGGGGAGCCTGACGCCCGCGGGGAGGGCTCAGAGGGGGCCTCGGGGCGCACGCCCTCCGTGGGGCTCTGGCTCTTGCAGGAGGTGGGCTACTGCCAGGGCATGAGCGAGATCGCGGCCGTCCTCCTCATGTTCCTGCCCGAGGAGGACGCCTTCTGGGCGCTGGCCCAGCTGATGGTGGGCGACCGGCACTCCATGCACGGTAGGGGCCCGCCGGGGAGCTCAGGAGGGCCTCCCTGCAGGCTGCTGCACCGGGGGGCAGGCGGGGACCCCCCAGCTTGCCCCCCCACGGGCAAGGGCCCCGCCTCCCCGGTGGCCTCGGGGTCCCGGAGCCACGGCCACCCGCCCCACCGTCTGCAGGCCAGGCACGCACTCCCGTTGCTCCCCCAGCCTCCCGCCGGGCTGCCGGCTTGTCCCCCAGGCCCCCCTGCCAGCCCACGGCCACACGGGGCCCATGGGGGCAGCGTCTCCCCCTCCCGGGGGCCCCCAGCCTCACTCCCAAGCCCCACAGCAGAGGGCCGTGCACGCCCATCACCCTCCCCTTGGCCTGCACCCGCTGCCCCTCGGGGCTGGGGACCCGCCTGTCCCCGCGGCGGCCCCCGCAGGAGAGAGGGTGCTGGGTCAGCCGGGCCCGGTCCTCAGCCCCCAGCCCATGCCCCGCGGGGTCTCTGTGAGGACGAGGGTCCCCGGGCCCCGCGCCCCCGGCCTGGGAGGCAGGCCCTGCCCTCTGGGAAGAGCGGATCCAGCCAGGGCTCCGAGGGCGGTGGGCACACGGGGGTCAGGGCGTGGCGGGGAGGCCCCTGCCCCGACACCCCCCACCCCGCCTGGTGCAGGAGGAGGCCCTGACCGTGGGGGCCTGGGGCCTTCTCAGGCTTCTTCGTCCCGGGCTTCCCGAAGCTCCTCAGGTTCCAGAGACATCACGAGCGGGTCCTCCAAAGAGCTCTCCCGGACCTGAGGAAGCACATGGCGAGTGGGGGCGAGTGGGAGCTCCTGAGGCTCCGTCCCCGGAGCCCGGGGCAGGGGGTGGGGGGCATGGCCCTCCCTCCGAGCTGCCCAGAGTTGGG
>NW_027325876.1:0-29084 GCF_048418805.1 Vulpes vulpes
AGGGCGGAAGACTCCTCCACGTCTCGGAGCTGAGAACCGAGGAGCTTACACAGGTTGCATGAGACTAGGACTGTAGAAGAGAATAATAAAATAGCAAGTCCAGGGGGCCTGGGTGGTGCCGACTCCTGATTCCGGCTCAGCTCATTATCTCAGGGTAGTGGGACGGAGCCCCGCAACCGGCTCTGCGCGCGCAAGATGCTCTCTCCCTCTGGCCCTCCCTGCAGTTCTCTGTCTCTCTCTCAATCCCTAAAAAAGTAACAGTGTTACAACCGGGGCGTGGGCTCCGTCGTAAGATGCAAGCCTGCGGCATTGCCGACATTCAGTATGAGATGTGGAGTCCCTGATCTGGGATCCTATAAAAAACACACCTGTGCTGGGAGTCAGGTGGAGCGTGGCGATCGCCTTGGTTGCCCATTCATTACATATACTCATTGCATTTAGACCTCAAAAAAAAAAAAAAAAAAGTTGTTAGAGAGCCTCTTAACTGCTAAATGCCTTGTTCCTACTATACATTCCTTTTCTTGAAGACAGGAATTTTTATTCTCTTGAGGTCAGGATAACATCCCCAAACCAGAGTTGCAATTATGGTGGCCTGATGGAGTCACGTGAGTGGTTACGTTTATACCAGAGAGTAAATGTTCACCGAAGCTGTAAAAAAGAGCCCAGAGGAGGTGACAGTATTGTGTTTTTACGTGGAATCATGCTTATTATATAAAGTGTTACTGGCCAAAATACAAGTGATCAATTGCTGTCCTAGAGAAACTGCCAGCAATAGGTGGCACCAGTTTCCAGATACTTCCAGGTTGTGATGAAGGAAACCATGTATCTGAGCTGACCTTTGCTCACCTGGGGTTCTCTTCCCAGCAACTTAATGGCAGAAGCTGTACTAAGCCCCTTGTTTCAGGAAATCCTTGGAACACCATCCTCCCTTTCTTTGGGTGTCAGATCATCAGTGATCTACACAAAACCTGAGGAATGCTGAGAAGCCGTTTCCCACCCGTGCTCTTTTCTCACCTTGGGGCACAAATGTGATGGCTAGAATGGAGATTCCTAGCAGGAACATAAAAATCATCTTGTTTACTCCTGGGCCTGGGAGATTCATTGCCAAAAATCCAGCACAATTGCCTGGAAGGTTGATGAAGCCAAAGAGAATCTGGAACAGGAAGATGTTTCCCTCCACGTGCTGGAAGTAGAGAGTCCGGCCATAAGTGAGTATGGCAGTTGCAGGTCTATAGTGAACAAAAGAGGAAAGGCAGATGTCATAAGGTCTAAATTCCCTGTTCTAAAAATGATCATTTGAGCTAGGAAGCCAGGGGTTGGTGTTAAAATATAAAGGCATGGTATAATTTGTAGAATATTTGTGTTGATTATATTTTATTTTCTGTATTTTTGAAACTCTGGCACTGGGGCCTTGATCCCGAGAGACTGCCTCTCCTGGGGTCAGCTAATTCATAGAAATAGCAAACACTGCCCTATAAGTGCACCTTTGATACACAAACCACTGACCCAGAGCCCATCTCCTTTATCAAACTCACATACCATGCCAATATTCCCCCTCCCCTAAACCACCCTCAGTGCCAGGTTCTGAATGATTAGGGGTCACCACTATAACCCAGAGCCCACCAGAATTCCTCAAACCAATGAATCCTAACCTGACTGAGGGACCTACCCTCTTCTCCTGTTCCCACCACAACCATAATAAAGATGCTAGGCCAAACTTCTACCTTTGTGCCTCCTGTAGGATCCTGGTGCTCTCCACATGGCCCCGTCTGGTATGTCATGCCTTTTCTTTCTAGAGATCTGTGAATATAAACTCCCTTCATGACAATTGTTTCTAAGTCTGCATGTCTTGCCACACCTGATTAAAAATAATCTCTGGATACAATTTATTTATTTATTTATTTATTTATTTATTTATTTATTTATTTTATTTTATTTTTTAAAATTTTTTTTTATTTATGATAGTCACAGAGAGAGAGAGAGGCAGAGACACAGGCAGAGGGAGAAGCAGGCTCCATGCACCGGGAGCCCGACGTGGGATTCGATCCGGGTCTCCAGGATCGCGCCCGGGGCCAAAGGCAGGCGCCAAACCGCTGCGCCACCCAGGGATCCCTCTGGATACAATTTAAACACAATTCCTTTGCAAGATAGTTATTTAAAAGTTATCATAAAATAATGTTATGAAAATGGAGGTTATAAATATTGTTAAGCTTATTTAGGGTAGGGAGTCTTGTTATGGAGGTTACATAATGGGACTTTCTAGAGTTTCAGAGGTTTTTGCTATATCTTCATCTAGGTGATGGTTATGTATTCACATATGGAAATATTAACTGAGCTGCACTTTACTGTTTGTAATTTTACCTCAAGTGAAATGAAAACAAACAAATGAAGGAACTTAAAGCAAGTTCTTTCCATGATTGAAGATCTCACCATCATCTCCAGTGATGAGCCTTGTAGGGCCATGTGATAAAACTCCTTATTGTGCAATTTCTTTTGTGTTGGTCCTTTCATAATCCATTTGGTACCTCCAAACAGCAGTTATCTTGTGCCTTCCTCAAGTTTTATTTCAAATCTGTCTCTAGAGCATGTTGTATCCATTGGAATAACAAAAATATTTCCAGTATTTCAGTGCTCCTCCTGTACTGTACAAAGCCTCACAAAGCACAGGGCACAGATTCTTTTTTTTTTTTTTTTTTTTTTTTTATAATAGTCACAGAGAGAGAGAGAGAGAGAGGCAGAGACACAGGCAGAGGGAGAAGCAGGCTCCATGCACCGGGAGCCCGACGTGGGATTCGATCCCGGGTCTCCAGGATGGTGCCCTGGACCAAAGGCAGGCGCCAAACTGCTGCGCCACCCAGGGATCCCCGGCACAGATTCTTTTATGCAGGTTGGGTGTGCGGGCTGAGTCACACACAGAAGGTTTTGTGTGTTGCTTCCAGGTCCTCCTGATCTCACAACTTTCAACAACAACAGCAAGAAATCACTCTGTTTTCACAAAATGCTGGCATTGTGAGATTCATAATGGGGGACAAGATAGATGGCTTATTTTTCTGAATATTGGGAAATAAAATACTGGGAAATACAGCCATTAAATGTATATTGATAAGTGTAAAAGTACCATGAAAGGTGAATTGAGAGGCTGTTGGGGACTGAGGGAAATTATATGGTGACAACGACATTTTATTTATTTATTTGTTTGTTTGTTTATTTTAAAGATTTTATTTATTTATTCATGAGAGACATGGAGAGAGAGAGGCAGAGACACAGGCAGAGGGAGAAGCAGGCTCCATGCAGGGAGCTGGACATGGGATTCGATCCTTGGGTCTCCAGGATCACGCCCCAGGCTGAAGGCGGTGCTAAACCTCTGAGCAACTGGGGCTGCCCTGACAATGACATTTTAACGTGAGATTTGATTGGGCTGTAGGGCCCCAGAAGAGTGTGTAGGCTAGAGATTTAGATCAGGATGGAGACTAAATGAAGAGTTACTAGGATTATGATCCAATACTTCATTGATATCAGATGGACATGACAGTTCTGGCAACTGAGCTTGGTTCTCAGTCAGCTGCTCTTAAAAAAATAAATAATAAAAATAAAATTTTAAGGTTGGCAAATCAAAGTTCACCAAAAAAATAAAATAATAAAATAAAATTTTATTTTAGGAAAGAGTATAATTTCCTGAGAGCCTGTTTTGGTTCTTGTGTTGACCTCTTTCAGAGAAATCTTGGCAAATTGTGTGCCATGAATGAGATGGCTAGAATTAAATCTGAGAATGAGATCAGGGGAGAGCTTGGTGTAGTATGACTTACACTCAGATTTTTATAACCTGGCCTTATACAATGGCTCTGCAACATGCTAGGTATGTATCCTGAGGAAAGTAACAGGACGTCTCTAAGCCTCAATTTCCTTGTCACTAAAAAGATGTACAAGAAGGGATGCAAGAATGGTTTCATATCCCCAAACCAATCAGTGTGATACATCAACATTGACAAAGTGAAGGATAAAAACTGTATGGTCATCTCAGTAGATGCAGAAAAAGCATTTGACAAATGATAAAATCTCTGGGCAAACAAATCCACAGGTAACATCTGCTGCATTTCTGTACATTAATAATGAAGTAGGATAAAGAGAAATTTAAAAAACCCATTTACAATTGCACCAAAAAGAATAAAATACGTTGGAATAAGTTTAACAAAGGAAGTGAAAAACCTATACTCTGAAATCTTTAGGACATTGATGAAAGAAATTGAAGACAATGTAAACAAATGGAAAGAGGTATCATGCTCACAGATTAGAAGAGTTAATATTGTTAAAAAGTCCATATTACCCAAAGCTGTCTACAGGTTCAATGTAAGAACTGAAACAAATAATCCTAAAATTTGGATGGAACTGCAAAAGACCCTGAATAGTCAAAGCAATCTTTTAAAAAGATTTTATTTATTTATTTGTGAGGGACACAGAGAAGCAGAGACATAGGCAGAGGGAGAAGCAGGCTCCCTGTGGGGGAGCCTGATGCAGGACTCGATGCCAGGACCCTGGGATCATGGCCTGAGCAGAAGGCAGATGCTCAACCACTGGGCCATCCAGGTGCCTGCCCCTAGTCAAAGCAATCTTGAGAAAGGACAGAGCTAGAAGAATCACAAGCTCAGATTTCAAGATATATTACAAAGATATAGTAATCAAAACAGTATAAGACAAAAATAGATACATAGATTAATAGAACAGAAAAGAGAGCTAGAAATAAACCCATGCTCGTTTGGTGAATTAATTTATGGCAGATGAGGCAAGAATATACAATGGGGAAAATACAGTCTTTTCAATAAAAGGTTCTGAGAAAATATATAAAGAATTCATACAACTCAACATCCAAAAAGCCCCTAAATAATCTAATTAAAAATGGGCAGAAGACATAAACAGACATTTCTCCAAAGAAGACATCCAGATGGCCAACAGACACATGGCCAAATGCTCAACACCACTCATCACCAGGGAAATGCAATCAAAATCACAATGAGATATCAGCTCACACCAGTCAGAGTGGCTAGTACCAAAAACGTAAGAAATAACAAGTGTTGGTGAGGATGTAGAGAAAACAGAACCCCATGCACTCTTGGTGGGAATGTAAATTGGTGCAACCACTGTGGGAGACAGCATGAAGTTTCCTCAAAAAAATTAAAAAGAGAAACATCATATGATCCAATAATTCCACTACTGGGTATTTACAAAACAAAACAAAACAAAAAAAACTAACTTGAAAAGATGTTCACTGAAGCACTATTTACAACAGGCAAGATATGGAAGTAGCCCAAGTGTCCCTTGACTGATGAATGACTAAAGAAGATGTGGTATATATGAATAAAGGAATATTACATATTTCCAGAGATAGAGCAAAGCCCTCCACAGATAGAAACTCACTGCATATACCATAAGTGGAAGAGTGTGTGTGAATGAATAAATAGGAAACCCGTCTTATGCTCTGTCTGCGTGGTCACTAATTCTTCTTTCAAGTGGCCTTACTGTTCTAAAAATAGCCTCTGTAACATTAGTTGGAAAGGCATGGATTGGTTCTTTTTATTTTTCCTTACACAGTGAAACCAATATATACTCTTTAGAATTGTAAATACTCAGTGATTTCTGCCTCTATTGTGGAAAATATGTGTTCAATATTTTCAGCAACAGCCTGTTCCTTTCTAATGTTAACCCAAACGATGTTGACACCCACTGAGGACCAGGAAAGTGAAGTTGGAAGACCTGTGATCTTATCTTTCATTCCCCTTATGGATACTAAGTAATACAGATGTTAGGTTATGTCTTCCCCATATTCTATATCCAGCTCCCTTGGTTAGGGCATCACCAGCATTCTTCCTTCCATTCTTGTGTGCAGCTTTTCTGAGTTTCTTTAAGTCCTCCTCATGTTCATTGGTGATAATCAGCCACTGAGCAGAATCTGTCACCCACCTAATCAGAGAAGACAGAAGTGCAACCAATTCTCATGTCCCCATTTTTCACATATTTTTTGTCTTGAGATGTGGAGGTGCTCAGAACATACAACCCTAAATATGCTACTCTGGCCTATTGATTATTTTGAGCTGAAGGTACTGGAGAAACAGGAAGAGCTCCAATCTCTCTCCTTCTACCTAAAAGTAGATCATAAAATTTCCCATGACAAAGATGTCCTTTCTCTGCCAGGAAAAGAACATTCTTATCAGTAGAGACTGGGAGTTCATGCCAGAAAGGACCTATACAAACTTAATAGAATAACTCATAATAAAATAACTTTTCTGCTTAGTTTTGCCATATATTTTCTACTCATTGTCTCACAAATTACTGCCCCCAGTCCCAGCCCCTTCGGCTTGTCTCATCCTCACAATTTACTGTGTGTGTGTGTGTGTGTGTGTGTGTGTGTGTGTGTGTGGTAGATTAGCCTTTAGGGGCTAATTGTTTCCTTCAGTCTTCATTTTCCTTCTCTTTCCTTTTTCCCTTTTTCCTTTTTCTTCTTCTTCTCCATTTATTTTCTTTCTTTTTTTTTCTATTTTCCTTCTGAAGACTCCTGTGTACCTGTAAAAATATTAAATAAATTTGAATTTATTCAAATCTTTTATATCTTTTGAATGTATTTTTCCTGCTAATCTGTTTTATGTCAGTTTAACTCTTAGGCTATCCACAGAATCTAAAAAGTTGGAAGGAAGTTTTCGTCCCCTGCAGATAGATGCCTTTCCTCTCCCATCTAATAACCACCACTGTTCAGTTATAGCAGAAAGTATTTAATCTACTTCTTTATTTTTTAATATTTTATTTATTTATTCATGAGAGACACAGAGAGAGGCAGAGACATAGGCAGAGGGAGAAGCAGACTCCCTGCGGGGAGCCTGATGCAGAACTCAATCCCAGGACCCCAGGATCACAACCTGAGCCAAAATGATGTTCCACCACTGAGTCACCCAGGTGTCCCTAATCTACCTCTTCTCATACCATAAAATATGAGGAGGACTCCTCCATGCAGTGTACCTTCACTGCTTGGAATACAGACTTGGAGTCATATTGGCTCCCCTTTTATTCAGGGGAGGTGACAATTTTAGCAAGTATAAGTACAGTGTGCCTAGTAAAATTTGATTCCAATAAACAGTAAATAACTTTAGTATAACTATGTTCTATGCAATACTTTGGACATAATTATACTAAAATATTATTTGTTCTGCATCAGAAATTTGAATGGTACATCCTGTATGTTATCCAGGTAGCACATAAAAATGCAGAACCTCAAACAAGTAGAAATGTCACACAAACAAAGAATACTTTTCAGAGTAACTATGTGCCATGCAACACTTAAGATATTATTACAAAAAATATTTGTTATTTGTCTGAAATACAAATTTAATGTTGTGTCCAAGATATTACCTAGCAACCCTGTCTTTTCAGCTTCTCAAATCACACAGGTTAGTAAAGTACATGCTCAAGTGTTGACCAAGAACCAAACAGAATTCACATATCCTGATTCCATGCTTTTTTCATTCCAGGATCTTGTAAGGCTAAGAGAGAGCTTATATCTTAAAATCAGAAAGATGACAAATAATGGCACAGAAACCACCAGCTGGAGAGTACACCAGCCTCAAATGGCAAAAACCAAACCTCTTAAGATAAAATGTCTGAAACTGCTGATATAGATCACCAGAGTCATTCCCATGGCTTGGCATGAGGGCACTGTACATTCTACAACTGAAATAAAACACAAACAGGATTTGAAGTTCAAACAAAAGCAGAATGTCAATGTCAGAGTCAAGGCTTGGAAAGCGTACAAGGCCAAAGGTGTTGACTTACTGAGCATAACACTATTTGCAAAGATGGTCATGATAGAAAGTCCAGCCAAGAACCACAGTGAGCAGGAAATGAGGAAGGCGAGGTGGTGCAAACACCAAACAAGGAGTAACCTTCTCCCAAACCCGAGGAACAGGTACAGATTAGATTATGGGAATAATAATAGTCTGTGGAAAAAATAAGTGTGGAAAAAAAGGCACACTTTGAAATTTAGGTAAGTTTTATCAAGTGAAACTCCGCACTTGAGACCTTAAAGAATCAACAACAGGTAATTAGCAACATATCTTTCCAGAAGCAACCCTCCTGTTTGTAAAGAGATACTGAGTATAACAAAGTTTCTTCCCCAATCTATTACCAGTAGATCTTTCATACCAGTTGGAACCAAATAAGACAAGCTACAATGTTGGAAATTGTAGCACAGCATAAATATCCCTTGTATGAAAAGATGCATTTAGCACAGGAGAAAGTACACAGTGCCTAGGACATAGTGGATCCATATCCATATCTATACCGGAGTCTCTAGGACCCTGCAAGCTAAGGCAAACCATTTCCTTCTGTTACTGATTTCTAGTTTCATACCACTGTGATCAGAAAAGATACTTGAAATGATTTCAATCTTCTGAAATTTTCTAATACTTGTTTTGTGTCCTAACATATAATTTACGCTGGAGAGCATCCCATGTATGCTTGAGAAGAATATATATTCTGCTGCTGATGGGATGTTCTCCATATGTCTATAGGACATTTAGGTCCAGGGGCCCCTGGGTGGCTCAGTGATTGAGCATCTGCCTTTGCTCAGGTCGTGAACCCGGGGTCCTGGGATAAGTCCCATATCAGGCTCTCCAGAGGGAGCCTGCTTCTCCCCCTGCCTATGTCGCTGCCTCTCTCTATATCTCTTATGAATAAGTAAATAAAATCTTTCTGTTAAAGAACGTTTAGGTCCACTTAATATAAAGTATACTCGAAGTCCAATATTTCCTTATTGATTTTCTACCTGGATGATTGATCCATTGTTGAAAACGGGGTATTTAAATCACCTACTATTATTGGATTCTTCTCTACTCCTCCCATATCTGTTAGTATTTGCTTAATATATTTAGATACTATGATGATTGGTGCATACTTTTCCCTAGTTTTATTGAGGTATAACTGACACATAGCACTGTATACATTTAAGGTATATAGCATAAAGGCTTGGATTCCATATATTGTAAAATGATTACCACAATAAATTTAGTTAACAGCAATCATTTCCTGCTCTGTTGTATTGTTGTATTTGGTGCACATCTTTCTAAATGTTTGTAGGTTCTTCCTGGAAACTTTGGCCCATGTGTTCTGCTTATCCAGGAACGGCCATCTAAACTTGGAACCCTGGGGATGGATGTCCAGAGAGCATGGAAGAGGGGGTGTCATCCCTTCCTTGGTACCTTCCTCACTGACCTGCTGATGCTGGATACTGCAATGGAGGAGTACCTGGAGGGGAATGAGATCAACCACTGTAAGAATAAGGAATACAGAGTCATGACTGAGATCATGCTGCTCCAGGTGGCTGCAGGTCATTACAACATAGAGCCCAAGCATCCATTTAGGGCCTGGTTCCAGTCCAGGAAGTAGCTCAGTGAAGAGGAGAGCTACATCCTGTCCTGCCAGCCGGAGCCCCGATCCTAGCTGGCCAACAGAACTCAAGAACAGGAAGAACTGGCCACAGTCAACCTCAGGACTGAGCTGGTGTCCATGGGCAACAATGGGCATGGGACCCATGAGTGGTGCTCAACACCACTTCCTTCCATCTCTTTACTTATTTGGAGGACTAATATTTCATCATCTTAAATAGTAAATGGTAGATTTCTAGTAATGGTATTTCTAGTAATGGTAGTATTTACTTAAATAGTAAATGGTAGATTAGATTTTTTTTATTATATTAAAGTCCCTTTTATTTTATTTTATTTTTTTTTCCCCTTTTATTTTAGAGTAAAAAAACCAGCAATCATTTCATATAGATACAAAAAAAAAAAAAAAAGAAAGAAAAAAAAATTTCTTGCAATGAGAACTTTCAGGATCTACATTCTTAGCAACTTTCAAATATATCAGGCAGCAGTGTTAACTATACTCACCATGTTATATTTATTTATCCCCAGTACTTGTTTATCTTATAAATGTAAATAGTTCCTTTAACCACCTTCATTCAATCCCTCCCACTCCTCCATATCTGGTAACCACAAATCTAATTTCTTTTCTTATGAGCGGTTTGTCCCACATTAAGTGAGTTCATACAATATTTGTCTTTCCCTGTCTGACTTATTTCACTTAACATAATGTCCTCAACGTCTGTGTATGTTGTTGCAAGATTTCCTTTTTTTTTTTTTTTTTTCTGGCTGAATGGTATTACATTCAACTTCTTTATCCATTCACCCATCAAAAAACCACTTAGGTTGTTTCCATGTTTTGGCTATTGTAAATAATGCTGCAATAAACAGGGGGGTACAGATACCTCTTCAACATAGTGTTTTTGTTTCCTTCAGATATATACCCAGAAATGGAATTTTTGGATTGTATGGTAGTTTTATTTTTAATTTTTTGAGGAACCTCCATGCCAGTTTCCATAGTGGCTGCACCAGTTTACATTCCCACCAATAGTACTGAGAGGTTCCCTTTTCTCTACATTATTACGGGCATTTGTTATTTTTTGCTTTTTTTTTGTTTGTTTGTTTTATAATGGCCACTCTAAACAAGCATGAGTTAATTTTGATTTATGTTTCCCCAATGATTAGTGATGTTGAGCACCTTTTCATGTACCTGATGGCCACATTTAATTTTGTAGGAAACCATATAGTTTTGTAAATCTTTCAAGGTGGCCAAACCATTTTGCATCTCCTCCAACAATGAAAGAGAAATTCTGTTGCTCTGCATCCTCACCAGCATTTGGTATTGTTAATGTTCTGGATTTTGGCTTTTCTAATAGGTATGTAGCCGTATGTCATTGTTCTTTTAATTTGCATTTCTGTGATGACCCCTGATATGGAGCATCTTTTCATATGCTTATTTGCCCTGTGTATCTTTGGTGATGTGTCTGTTAAGATTTCAGCTCTTTTTAAAATCAGATTGTTTTGTTTTCTTATTCTCAAGTTCTAAAATTTCTTTGTATATTTTTAGCTAATAATTTTTTATCATATAGTTTTTCAAATATTTTCTCCCAGTCTGTGGTCTGTCTTTTCATTCTCTGCCAGTGTCTTTTGCGGAGCAGAAAATTTGAATTTTAACGAAATTCAGCTTATCATTTCTTCCTTTCATGGGTTGATCACACCTTTGGTGCTCTATCTAAAAAGTTATAATCAAACCCAAGTTTGTTTAGCTTTTCTCCTATGTCATCTTCCTGTAGTTTGGTAGTGTTGTGTTTTGAGTGCAAGCCATGATTCCATTTTTTTATGTTAATTCAATTATCCAACATATAGTACATCATTATTTTCAGATGCAGTTTCAGTAATTCATCAAAATTTGTATGAAACCCAGTGCTCATCACATCACATATCCTCCTTAATGCCCACCACCCAGTTACCCCATCCCTCTACCCACTTCCGCTCCTGCAACCCTCAGTTTGTTTCCCAGAATTTAGAGCCATGATTCATTTTAAATTCATTTTTGCAAAGGCTGTAAGGTCTCTGTCTATATTTATTTATTTTTGCATGTGTATGTCCAGCTGTTTTAACATCATTTGTTGAAGACTATCTTTGCTCCACAGTATTGCCTTTGCTCTTTTGTCAAAGATCAATTGACTATATTTTTGTGGGTCTATTTCTGGGCATTCTATACTGTTCCATTTATCAATTTGTCAATTTTTTCACCAATATTATGCTGTCTTGATTACTGCAGCTTTGTCAGCTTTTTTTTTTTTTTTTTTTTGGAGGCCTGTACCCAAGTCTTGAAGTTGGGTACAGGCCTCCAACTTTGTTCTTTCTCTTCCATATTGTGTTGGCAAGTCTGTGTCTTTTGCTTTTCCATATAAACTTTAGAATTAGTTGTTGATATTTACAAAATAATTTACAAAGATTTGATATTGATGCATTGAATCTAGAGATCAAGTTGGGAAGAACTGACATCTTGAGAGTCCTTTTAATATTGAGTAGGAATAGAGAAGGGCTTTTGTTACAGACATTATGCAGAGTCCCCAGTAAACAGTTTCTACTCTGTGACAGTGAGCATGGCTCATTTCCTTCTCTTTACCCCAATTATTTACTGCTTCTATGATCCTAAAGGAGGCCAGGCAGATAATAATCTGGATGACATTGTACACGACTCAAGGTCAGTATCTCACATCAGGGTTCATAATAAATTTTTCATCATCATCAAAAGGCTTAGATGCATTACCAATGATTTCCTTTCTCCAAACTCTGATATGTAGCCTCTCTCCAGTCAGGAATATGTAGAGTAACCATAAAGTTTTCATCTTCATTCAAATACTTTTGACACCAAAAGGGGTTGTTATTAATAATTAGGCAAATGGAATTGCTGGTCAGTCAAGGAATAAAGGAATTTGGGCTATTGCAGTAGATATGCAAAGGGAAAGGATTTAAGGAACCAATGCTGAGTAGGTTTGTCTAGGTTTAGACTTGTGTTTAATTGGCACACAACCGTGATCACCAAGGTGGTTGTCTGAGTGTAGAAGCCCATGTCTACACTCTGAGTCATCCTCATCAGGGTGTTTTAAAACTTGTTTCTACAAGGGCATTAGCATGGGCCTTGACTCAGCAATGGAGTGAAGGTGGGGTCTGGCTTGTTTGAGAGATTTAAATCATGAAAACTTTCATTGCTTTGCTTATATTTAAACATTTAGATATTCAACATTTTAAAGAAATGACAAAAGCATGAGACTTCACATTTTTAAATGTTGGATGAAAGAGATATATTCATCTGCTGTTGGGTGAATTGTTCTATGTCTATAAAGTCCACTTGTTCTAGAGCGTGGTTAAATTCCAATATTTTTTTGTTTATTTTCTGTCTGGCTGACCTATCCATTTTTGATAGTGGGTTACTGAAATCTCCTCTAGTTATTGTATTGTTACCTGTTTCTCCCTTAAGATCTATTATTAATTGCTTAATATATTTCAATGCTTGGCTGTTGGGAGCATATATATTTATGATTATTATATCTTCTTGATGTATTGGTACCCTTGATATTATATCATAACCTTTTTTTGGTCTTTTTTTACCCTTTTTTGGCTTGAAGTCTGTTTTGTCTGATGTAAGTGTGGTTGCACCTGCCTTCTCTTTTCCACTTGCTCAGAATATAGTCTTCCACTCTTTCACTTTCCTGCAGGCAGTATATATTCAGGTGTTGTTTTTGAAATCCATTTAGCTACTCTGTACCTTTTGTTTTGTGAGTTCAGTCCATTTACATGTAGGGTAATTATCAATAAGTAAGAATTTACTACTGCTATTTCATCTTTTGCCTTCTGGTTATTTTTTCTCTCCATTGTTTCTTTTTCTTGTTTTTGTTTACCTTTGTAAGTTGGTGGTTTTCCATGGTGATTTGCTCAGTATTCCCTTCTTTTATGTTTTGTGTCTCTGCTCCAGATTTTTGCTTTGTGGTTACAAAGTCTACATAAAACATCTCATAAAATATTCCTTTTTCTGCTGATAGCAATTTATCTTCATTCTTCTGTCAGGTTTCCTTCTTTTTACCCTTCCTCTTTTATATTTTTGATGTCATGATTATATCTTTTTTTTTTTTTTTTTTGAGAGGCATAAGGGTAGAGAGAGAGAGAGAATCTTAAACGGACTCCATGCCCAGCATGGAGCCCAATACTGGGTTCGATGACCCTGAGATCACAACCCACGCTGAGAACAAGAGCCTGACACTTAACTGACTGAGCCAAACATCCCATGATTATCTCTTTTTATGCTGTTATTTTGTTATCAAGTTGTAGTAGCTATAGTTGTTCTTTATAAGATTTTAAAATTACTTATTCATGAGAGACATAGGCAGAGACATAGATGGAGGGAGAAACAGGCCCTCACAGGGAGCCTGATGCAGGACTCAGTCCCAGGGCCCCAGGATCACGACCTGAGCCAAAGACAGACACTCAACCACTGAGCCACCCAGGCATCCCAGTTGTTCTTAATGCTCTTTTCCTTTAAACTTTATGTTGTAGTTAAGACTGGAATATATTGTTCTTAAAAAGAGCTACAGTGTTCTAATTCTGACTATCACTGTAATCAGAGTTTTGTGTACTTTTTTCTTTTTATTTTGGCTTGAAGAGCTCTCTTCAATCTTTCTTGTAAGGCAAGTCTAGTGACTTCCCTCAGCTTATGTTTGTCTGAGAAAGACTTTATTTCTCTTTCATATCTGAAGGATAACTTTGCCAGAGAGAGTATTCTTGGATGGTGGCTGTTATCTTCTAATATTTTGAATATGTCATTCTACTCTTCCTGGCCTATAGGGTTTCTGCTGAGAAATCCACTGATTGCCTAATGATGTTGCCTTTGTAGATAACTGTCTCTTTTCCCCTGGCTGTCTTTAAAATTCTTTTTAAATCATAGACTTTTGACAGTTTTAATATAATGTCTTGGGAATCTTTCTGTTGAGATAATAAGGTGTTCTATTATTAGTTTCATGGATTTGTATATCCAGTTCCTTCTCCAGGTTCATGAAGTTTTCAGCTGTTATTCCTTTAGATATTGTCTCTGCTCCCTTTCTCTCTCTTTTTTCCTTCTGGGATTCCCATTATTCTTATGTTGACTTTTCTTTCTTTCTTTTTTTTTTTTCTTTTTATGTTGACTTTTCTGATGAAGCTGGATTATCTCAAAGGATTTCTTTACTTTTAAAAAATCTTAATTCTCTCTCCTTTTCCACCTGAATCATTTCTATATTTATATCTTCAAGCATGCTAATTCTCTCTTCCATATGATATGCTCTATTTCTAATGCATTCTAGTGCACTCTTCATCTTGTTTATTGAGTTCTTCAGCTCCAGAATTTTTTCCCCCCAGAATTTCAATCTCTTTGTTAAAGTACTCTCTTTGTGTCTGTTAATTTTATTCCCTTTATTCCTGAGATCATTGTATTGACTGAGTTTCTTGTAGTTTGCTGAATGTCTTCATAATAGCTATATAAATTATTATTGATTAGATTGCAATATTCCATGCTTTGGGGCTCAGTTGCTGGAAAACTGTCATTGTCTTTTTGTGGTATCATATTGTTACGATTTTTCATGGTGCTTGATGGAAAGTGCCTCTGCTGTGGCATTTGAAGTAGCAAGTACCTTTCTTATTTAGGCAAGGTTTTGTTTACTTTGATACAGTTCAATAGGTTGACAAATGAAAGCCTTCCTTTTGTTTTTCAGGTGGCACTATAGCATATGTTTTAGTTTCTCTTACTAGAGGTGACTCTCTGCTAAGGTTGGGAGTACAGCCTTTAAAAAAATTTTTTTTTTTTTTAAAGGGAGCCTTCTTCTCCTTCTCCCTCTGCCTGTGTCTCTGCCTCTCTTTCTGTATCTCTCATGAATAAATAAAATCTTAAAAAAAATAATTGTTAAATAACTATGTTATATACCTGAAACTAATATAACATATCAACAATACTTCTTTTTTAAAAGATTTATTCACTTTCATATTTTGGAGGCAGGAGGAAGGGCAGAAGGAAAGAATCTTAAGCAAATTCCATGTTGAGCATGGAGTCCAATATGGGGCTCCATCTCATGATCTTGAGCTGAAATCTAGAGTCAAAAGCTTAACAAACTGAGCCACCCAGGTGCCCCAATTTTAATGGATCCTTATTGTGTGGGTCTTAGCCTATTTATAGTAATGGCATTATCTCCCATCACTGGGGCACTTACCTGGCTCCATATTACTTGTGGAAAGCACGCCCCCCTCTCCCCGACATTTCCTTGACAGGGGCCAATGTTGTGGCCAGACTGGACCTTGTGGTTCTTATTATGATTGCAGGATGCACCTAGGTCTTCTCTAGGAACAGAAGCCATTCTTATCAGAAGAAAAATTTTCGTTTTTTTTTCTTTTTAATTTAAATTCAATTAGCTAACAATAGTAAGAAGAAATATTTTAAAGAGGAAAGGTTATTTGAGAACCAGGCCTATGAAAAAGCTTTAACATCTTCTCAACAAATGTTAGTGAAAAGTTTAAGCTTTCTGAGCAGATCACCTTGACTTATTCCATCTGCTAGAAACATGATTTGAATCCAACACTTCTTTTATAAACAAGTGTGTTTTGCACCATCTTACCTGGATCATGGCTAAAACTTTAAAATGAAAGCTATAAGATCTCTCTGTGTCTACATGTATGTCTGTGGATGTATGTGTGTGTGTTATAAATGCAGGCTTTTTTTTCTGTTTCCAGATGTATTTGCAAAATTAGTTTGTAAAGTGCTCTACTTGATAAGAAGAGGGGCATCCAGGGGCAAGGTCACTGCAAACCATGGCCTGATATCAGTAAAGGGCTGGAGCCTGGCAGCCCTCTGGGACATTGAGAAGGTAATTGGTTAGGCAGGCCAGCTCCAAAGCTCCCTTTACCCTAGATCCTGGCAATGGAAGGAGGTGGCTGTGCCCTGTTCCTTTTGGGAGAGGCAGTCGCCAGGAGTGTGGGTCCAGTGGCACAGGGCCCTGGATCCCAGGGTGCCCAAGTGGACAAAGCCAGGGATCCTCTGTGCCCCCCATACAGGCAGAACTGGGGAGGGCACAGGAAAGTGAGAATTCTCCTGCTGCTGGGCGCCCCACAAGCCGTTCAGATCAGTACACCTGTGCCTGTCCCCAGGAGCATCTAGGTTAGTGCGGACTGGGAGACTATGCTTAGTTACTTGTGGGGAGCTCGACTCCAGAGCTAGAAATCTGGCTGTTGCCATTTTGTTTTTCCTCTTTGTTTCACCTCGTTATTGGGAGAGGCGGGGCCTCTAGGGAACAAAGGCATCACAGGACAAACAGCTCATACTGAGCCCAGCACCCAGCAGGGTGCAGAGCCTTTCTGCTCAGGCACAAACACCTGGGAATCAGTGCAGCAGGCCCCTCCCCCAGAAGGCCAGCTGGAAGAACAAGGGAAGAGCAAGCTTATTGACCAAGCAGCACTGGAAAGCACCAGGACTGAGGGGAAATAGTATATAGAACTAAAGGGTCTTTTTTTTCTTTTTCCATTACAATTCGTTTTTATATCAGACTAAAAATAGCCAATATTTTTTCTCTTTTCTCACCTTAACTACAATATTTTACCAGCTCTTCATTTTTAAGTTTTTTCCTTTTTGACTTTCATATTTCTACAATTACATATCTTAGATAAATTTTTCACTTCTGGATTCTCTTCAATGTATTCAATTTAATTTTGGTCAATATACAAGATCTAGGTATTTGTTTTTTGTTTTTTCTGCCTCATTTTGTTTTACAATGGTGGGAGTTAGTACCTTCTAAAACACAACCAACATACACTCAGAACCAAGTGGAAATACCATATTGGTTCATTCTGTGAGATTATATTCTCTCTTCCTTTCCTTTTTTTTTTTTTAATTTACTTTTTATGATAGTCACACAGAGAGAGAGAGAGAGAGAGAGAGAGAGAGAGAGGCAGAGACACAGACAGAGGGAGAAGCAGGCTCCATGCACCGGGAGCCTGACGTGGGATTCGATCCCAGGTCTCCAGGATCGCGCCCTGGGCCAAAGGTGCCAAACCGCTGCGCCACCCAGGGATCCCCTCTCTCTTCCTTTCCATTCTGCCCCCCCCCTTTTATCTTGTTTATGTTTTTGTGGTCAGTGTTGGGGCTTTATATAAGTATTGCTGGTTTATATAAATTTGGGATTGAGCATCTTCTAATATACAGAACAAAATACACTCAGAACCAAGAGGATCACCCTCGAGGGTGATCAGGTAGACTACATTCTCTCTCTACTACTATTTCCCCCCTTTTTTCTTTTTTTCTCTCTTTCTTTCTTTCTTTCTTTCTTTCTTCTTTCTTTTCTTTCTTTCTTCCTTTCTTTTCTTTGATTTTTCTTTTTTCTTCTTCTTTCTTTTTGGTTTTTGGCTTTTTATTTTTGCTACCTTGTTTTAAAATTTGTTTTTCACTTTAGTGGTCCTTTTGTTTTATTTTGTTCTGTTCTTCTTTTTTCTTTTATTTTCTGGTCTCTGACCTCTTTGGAATCATCTAGGGTGTATTTTACTTAGGTCATGGTTGATATTTTTGACTCAACCCACTCATACAGCCACTCTGCACTGGACAAAATGACTAGAAGGAATAATTCACCACAAATGAACCAGAAACAACTCTGCCACAGAGTTACAGAATTTGGATTTCAATACAATGGCAGAAATTCAATTCAGGAGTACAATTATAAAGCTACTGGTGGCTCTGGGAAAAAGCATAAAGGACTCTAGAGATTTCATTACTGCAGAATTAAGATCTAATCAGGCTGAAATAAAAAATAGATTAAATGAGATGCAATCCAAACTGGATGTTCTAACTGCTAGGGTTAATGAAGTGGAAGAGAGAGTGAGTGATATAGAAGACAAGTTGATGGTAAGGAAGGAAGCTGAGGACAAAAGAGAAAAGCAATTAGCTCATGAGGAAAGGCTTAGGGAAATAATAACTTGAAAAGGAAGAATATACGTCTAATTGGGATTCCAGAAGAGACTGAGAGAGAGAGAGAGAGAGAGAGAGAGAGAGAGAGGACCTCAAAGTATATTTGAACAAATCATAGCTGAGAACATCCTGAATCTGGGGAAGAAAACAGGCATTCAGATTCAAGAGATGGAGGGATGCCTGTGTGGCTCAGCGGTTGAGCATCTGCCTTCAGCTCAGGGCATGATCCTGGAGTTCTGGAATCGAGTTCTGCATCGAGCTCCCTGCATGGAGCCTGCTTCTCCCACTGCCTGTGTCTCTCCCTCTCTCTTTCTGTGTCTCTCATGAATAAATAAATAAAATCTTAAAAAAAAAAAAGATTCAAAAGATGGAAGACCCCCCCCAAAAAAATCAATAAAAACCTTTCAACACCTTGACATTTAATAGTGAACTTGCAAATTTCAAAGATAAAGAGAAAATTCATAAAGTAGCTCGAGACAAGAGATTCTTAATTTATATGAGAGGAATATTAGATTAACAGCAGACCTCTCCACAGAGGCTTGGCAGGCCAAAAAGGGCTGGCAGGATATATTCAGAGTACTAAATGATATAAGGACATGCAGCCAAGAATACTTTATCAAGCAAGGCTCTCATTCAGAATAGAAGGAGAGATAAAGAGCTTCCAGGATCGGCAGAAACTGAAAGAATATGTGCCCACCAAACTGGCTCTGCAAGAAATATTAAAGGGGACCCTGTAAAAGAAAGAGGGAACCCAAAGAAAGAGTCCACAAAAACAGGGACTAAATAGGTAATATGATGACACTAAATTCATATCTTTCAATAGTTACTCTGAATGTGAATGAGCTAAATGATCCCATCAAAAGATGCAGGGTATCATACTGGATAAAAAGCAAGACCCATCTATATGCTGTCTACAAGAGACTCATTTTAGGCCTAAGGACACCTCCACCCTGAAAATGAAGGAGTAGAGAACCATTTACCATTCAAATGGTCCTCAAAGAAAGCTGGGGTAGCAATCCTCATATCAGATAAATTAAAGTTTATCCCAAAGACTGTAGTAAGAGATGAAGAGGGACACTATATCATACTTAAGGGTCTATCCAACAAGAAGATCTAACAAACATGAATATTTACGTCCCTAATGTGGGAGCTGCCAAATATATCAATCAACTAATAACCAAAGTAAAGAGATACTTAGATAATAATACACTAAAAGTAGGAGACTTCAACATGGCACCTTCAGCAAATGACAGATCTTCTAAGCAGAACATCACCAAAGAAACAAGGGCCTTGAATGATACACTGGATCAAATAGATTTCACAGATGTATACAGAACTTTCCATCTGAACACAATGGAATACACATTCTTCTCAAGTACACATGGAACTTTCTCTGGAACAGACCACATACTGGGTCGCAAATCAGGTCTCAATTGATACCAAAAGATTGGGATTGTCCCCTGCATATTTTCAGACCACAAAGCTTTGAAACTAGAACTCAATCACAAGAAGAAATTTGGAAGAGACTCAAACACATGGAGGTTAAAAAGCATCCTACTAAAAGATGAATGGGTCAACCAGTAAATTAGAGAAGAATTAAAAAGATTCATGGAAACTAATTAAAACGAAGACAAAACCATTCAAAATCTTTGGGACACAGCAAAAGTGGTCCTAAGAGGGAAATACATTGCAATACAACACTCCTTCAAGAAATTGGAAAAAAAACTCAAGTACACAAGCTAACTTCACAACTAAAGGAACTGGAGAAAGAACAGCAAGTAAAGCCTACACCAAGCAGAAGAAGAGAGATTAAATAAAGATTTGAGCAGAACTCAATGAAATAGAGACCAGAAGAACCATAGAACAACAGATCAACAAAACCAGGAGTCGGTTCTTTGAAAGCATTAATAAGATAAATCCCTAGCCAGCCTTATTAAAAAGAAGACAGAAAATACTCAAACTAATAAAATCATGAATGAAAGAGGAGAGATCACAACCAATACCAAGGAAATACAAATGATTTTAAAAGCATATTATGATCATCTCTATGCCAACAAATTGGGCAATCTAGAAGAAATGGATGCATTTCTGGAAAACCACAAATTACCAAAACTGGAACAGGAAAAAATAGAAAACCTGAACAGGTCAATAACCAGGGAGGAAATGGAAGAAGACATCAAAAACCTCCCAAGACACAAAGTCCAGGGCCAGATGGCTTCCCAAGGGAATTCTATCAAACATTTAAAGAAGAAGCAATGCCTATTGCTAAATGCCTACTAAAGCTGTTCTGAAAGATAGAAAGAGATGGAATACTTCCAAACTCATTCTATGAGGCCAGCACAACCTTGATTCCAAAACCAGACAAAGACCCCACCAAAAAGGAGAATTACAGACCAATATCCCTGATGAACACAGATGCAAAATTTCTCACCAAGATACTAGCCAATAGGATCCAAGAGTACATTAAGAGGATTATTCGTCATGACCAAGCGGGATCTATCCCTGGGATGCAAGGGTGGGTCAACACTCATAAAATAATCAATGTGGGATCCCTGGGTGGCGCAGCGGTTTGGCGCCTGCCTTTGGCCCAGGGCGCGATCCTGGAGACCCGGGATTGAATCCCACATCAGGCTCCTGGTGCATGGAGCCTGCTTCTCCCTCCGCCTGTGTCTCTGCCTCTCTCTCTCTCTCTGTGACTATCATAAAAAAAAAAATCAATGTGATAGATCACATCATCAAGAGAAAACACAAGAACCATATGATCTTCTCAATAGATGTAGAGAAAACTGGACAAAATACAGCATCCATTTCTGATTAAAACTCTCCAAAGTGTAGGGATAGAGGGAACATTTCTCAATGTTTTAAAAGCCATTTATGGGATCCCTGGGTGGCGCAGCAGTTTGGCGCCTGCCTTTGGCCCAGGGCGTGATCTTGGAGACCCAGGATGGAATCCCACATCCGGCTCCCGGTGCATGGAGCCTGCTTCTCCCTCTGCCTGTGTCTCTGCCTCTCTCTCTCTCTCTCTGTGACTATCATAAATAAATAAAAATTTTAAAAAAGCCATTTATAAAAATATCACAGTGAATATCATTTTCAATGAGGAAAAAAACTGAGACCCTTTCCCCTAATATCAGGAACACAACGGGGATGTCCACTTTCACCACTGTTATCAACATAGTACTAGAAGTCCTAGCCTCAGCAATCAGACAAGCAAGCAAGCAAGCAAGCAAGAAAGAAACAAAGAAGAAAGGGCATTCAAATTGGCAAAGAAGAAGTCAAACTCTCCCTCTTTACAGATGACATGATACTGTACATAGAAAACCCAAAAGACTCCACCCCAAGATTGCTAGAACTCATAAAGCTATTCAGCAATATGGCAGGATACAAAATCAATGCCCAGAAATCAGTTGCATTTCTACACTCTAACAATGAGACTGAAGAAAGAGAAATTAAGGAGTAAATCCCATTTACAATTGCACCCAAAAGCATAAGATACTTAGGAATAAACCTAACCAAAGAGGTAAAGGATCTATACCTAAAAACTACAGAACACATTTGAAAGAAATTGAGGAAAACACAAAGAGGTGGAAAAATATTCCATGCTTATGGATTGGAAGAATTAATATGGTGAAAATGTCTATGCTACCCAGGGCAATATACATGTTCAGTGCAATCCCCCCAAATACCATGGGCTTTCTCCACAGAGTTGGAACAAATAATCTTAAGATTTGTATGGAATCAGAAAAGACCCCAATAGCCAGAGGAATATTGAAAAAGAAAACCAGAGCCAGGGGCATCCCAATGCTGGATTTCAAGCTGTACTACAAAGCTGTGATAATCAAGACAGTGTGGTATGGGCACAAAACAGACACATAGGTCAATGGAACAGAATAGAGAACCCAGAAATGGCCCCTCAACTCTATGATCAGCTAATATCTGACAAAGCAGGAAAGACTATCCACTGGAAAACGGACAGTCTCTTCAATAAATGGTGCAGGGAAAATTGGACAGCCATGTGCAGAAGAACGAAACTGGATCATTCTCTTACACCATACACAAAGATAAACTCAAAATGGTTGAAAGATAAATGCAAGACAAGAATCTATCAAAATCCTAGAGAAGAACACAGGCAACACTGATTCAACACTTTTTGAACCTGGCCACAGAAACTTCTTACAAGATACATCTATGAAGGCAAAGGAAACAAAAGCAAAAATGAACTATTGGAACTTCATCAAGATAAAAAGCTTCTGCACAGCAAAAGAAACAAAACTAAAAGACAACCTACAGAATGGGAGAAGATATTTGCAAATGAGCTATCAGATAAAGGGCTAGTATCCAAGATCTATAAAGAACTTACTAAACTCAACACTGAAGAAACAAAAAACCCAATCATGAAATGGGCAGAAGACATGAACAGAAATTTCACCAAAGAAAACATACACATGGCCAACAAGCACATGAGAAAATGCTCTGCATCATTTGCCATCAGGGAAATACAAATCAAAACCACAATTAGATACCATCTCACACCAATAAGAATGGTGAAAATTAACAAGACAGGAAACAACAAATGTTGGAGAGGATGTGGAGAAAGGGGAACCCTCTTGCACTGTTGTTGGGAATGTGAACTGGTACAGCCACTCTGGAAAACTGTATGGAGGTTCCTCAAAGACTTAAAAATAGATCTGCCCTACGACCCAGCAATTGCACTATTTACCCCTTAAGATACTGATGTAGTGGAACGTCGGCACACCTGTACCCCAATGTTTATAGCAGCAATGTCCACAATAGCCAAACTGTGGAAGGAGCCTCGGTGTCCATGGAAAGATGAATGGATCAAGAAGATGTGGTCTATGTATACAATGGAATATTACTCAGCCATTAGAAACGACAAATACCCACCATTTGCTTTGATGTGGTTGGAACTGGAGGGTATCATGGTGAGTGAAGTAGGTCAATTGGAGAAGGATAATCATCATATGGTTTCACTCATATGGGGAATATAAGAAATAGTGAAAGGGATTATAAGGAGGGGAACTGAGAGGGAAAAATTAGAGAGGGAAACAAACCATGAGAGATTCCTGATTCTGGGACCAAATAAAGGGTAGTGGAAGGGGAGGCCGGCGGGGGGGTTGGGGTAGCTGGGTGATGGGCACTGAGGAGGGCACTTGATGGGATGAGCACTGGGTGTTATAGTATATGTAAGCAAATTGAACTTAAATAAAAACAAATTTAAAAAAGAAATAAGAAAGTAAAATTATGGTCAATTTCTAAGCTAGTACTCAATGTTTTATCTATTTCAATTTTGTAATTTCAAAGTTTGTTAAAATAATGTGACAAACTACTTTTTTTTTAAAGGGATAAAATTTTTCTATATGAGATGATGCATCTTAACTAAATCTAGTGTGGTCATTTTGCAATACATGTAAGGTGAAACCATCCTCCTGTACACCTTAAATGTACTCAGTGATGTTTGTCAATTATTTCTCAATAAAATTGTAAAATTGGGATGCCTGTGTGGCTCAGCAGTTGAGCGTCTGCCTTTGGCTCAGGGCGTGATCCCAGTTTGGGATTGAGTCCCATGTCAGGCTCCCTGTAGGGAGCCTGCTTCTCCCTCTGCCTGTGTCTCTGCCTCTGTCTGTGTCTCTCATGAGTAAATAAATAAGGTATTTAAAAATAAAGTAAAATTGGAAAATAAAAAAAATAAAGTGCTCTACTTAATGGCTGGAAGACAGACAAGCACTTACATAAATCAAGTATGTTCTTAGATATGTAGAAACTAACCTAAATATTTTCCAAATTCACATGGTCTAGAAATCTTCAGTAAATAAAAGGTAGTTTACATTTGCAGGTTTAATTAGACTAGGCATTTCTTTAGACCTATCAGCATTAAATATAACGCAGACAAACAATTCTTATTCCATCTAAGTTTACTAAAAGTCACATACACTCCTGTTATTTCTGTTACAAGATTTGTCAGCAAGAAAATAACTTAAGATCAGAGCTGTTTAATGTCTCATGAAATCTTCATGAGTGATCTAAACATACTGTTAAAACAAGTAACAAATTCACTAGCCATGAGATAAAAGATTATAAATGACATTTGCAACAATAATTATGCATTATGGTATGTCTACTTAAAAATAGTTTCCATTTTTTTTGTTTGAAACTTTGAAGTTATCCTGAGACAAGTTAAATGATAGATATTCATTAAATATCTGAATAATTTCCAAATGAGATAAAATACTGACACATTATCGGACACAAGTTTATTCTTTTCATAAAAAGAATAACTTCTTTTTACAGAAGAACTAAAGATATTTGGGTCTGTTGTTAAACGTGTTTTGTGCCATATTGAAAAATTTTCCTCGAAGAAAAATATACTACCGGAAATTAGGACATGTATTTATAAATTTGCCAACCCACAGAATGCCAGTGTAACAGACAGATCACAATTGCTAACTTCTTTGTTTTCACTGGGAATTAAAGATTATAGGCAAACTCTGCTGAGGAGCTGGAGGTTGGCCCCCAGTTGCCTCTGCACCTCTCTGCCTGGTCCTGCTCCTGGCCTCAGCCCCAGACGCCCAGCCAGAGCCCACCAACACCCAGATAAATTTTTCAGAACATAAAACAAGAATACAGTCATTATCAGAGGTGGAGACATTTAGAAGTTGTTCTTGTGAAGCTTGTACTTCAGAGAGTCAGCTTCATTCCTTGGCCTTCATAGCAGCTTGTTGTCCAGGTTCCTTCTGGATGAAGAAGGACCAGCTCAGCTGTACCCTCTGACAAATGGGAATAATATGTGAGTGTCTCTTAAAAGACCATGAAGATAAAATTCAGGAGGAGTATAAGCAAATCTGCAATACAAAACTAGCAGAACAATATGAATCTTTGGTGAAATTCACACATGATCAAATGATGTGATGATATGGAACAAAGCCAACATGCTAGGTATCCTGGAGCTTCCTTGCATGCCTGGTACCAGGTTTGACCTCAAGAGGTGGCTGCTGTACACTTTTTGCAACTGGTTGGATATATCAGCTCCAACTTTGCATCTTGAGAACACTTAAATGATTCTTCAGGTCCATTTTGTACAACTTGAAAGACTGTAACACTTTCTGCTTGCCAGAAGCATCTTTCGTTTCCGCTCATCCAGGAAACAACTGTGCCCTACTTTGATAGGTTTTTCAAACAAAAATACCCAGAGCAGCAGTTTAACAAAATATGACCACAGTGGCACTCAACAAATGGCATTACCCTGAGCACAGTTCTGTAAGAAGTATGTGCAAGTGTGTGTGTGTGTGTGTGTGTGTGTGTGTGTGTGTGTGTGTGTATTTTAAGTTATTTACATTGTGCAATTTTTTCTTATTTTGGGGATTTTGAACATAGACAACCACTGTAGCCCCTCCCTGTTGTCACCTCACTATCTTGCCAAAGTATGTGCCCTGAAATCTAGATAGCCCTGATATGAAAGATTTGTGAAAATAACTAACTGGTTGCAATTTTCTGCCAACTGGAGGGGATGGGAGTTAAAAATAAAATTTTGTTGCCCTAAAAAATAAAAATGTGATGTCACACTCGCACACGTGGACTGATCACTGCTACAGCTGCTCTTATGCCTTTTTTCTTCATTTCTTCTTTGTATCCAAGGTTCTCAGCATACTGCTCTGTAACGGTTATATGCTGAATAAATGATTACTGAGTTAATTAAAGGTTCGCAAAGCTCTTTATGATGACATCATCCAGTGTTTTAAGCATTTCTATAGCATGCCCTGTCATCAATTAATACATTTCTATTTACAAGTCTTTTATTTTAGTTTGAATGGCTTCAAATTCCAGTGGTTTTGTACAATTTTGCATTATTATGAGACTTTTTCCTTTTGAAAATTATACGCTCCTACCTTTTGACTATTTAATATTGAATTATGTATTCTTTTCATGAATATTTATTAGATTACATATTAATATAGATCCATTTTGAATATTTTTTATTTGTCTTTTGCAATTTTTTTGAGGGGGGAGGAGCAGAGGGAGAGGGAGAATCTTTTTTTTTTTTAAGATTTTATTTATTTATTCATGAGAGACACAGAGAAAGGCAGAGACATAGGCAGAGGGAGAAGCAGGCTTCTTGAGGGGAGCCTGATGTGGGACTCAATCCCAGGACCCCAGGGTCACAACCCAAGCCAAAGGCAGATCCTCAAACCACTGAGCCACTGAAGTGTCCTGGAAGAGGGAGAATCTTAAGCAGTCTCCATGCCTAGCTTGGAGCCCAGTGCGGGACTTGATCTCACAACCGAGATCATGACCTGAGCTGAAATCAAGAGTTGGACACTTAACCAACTGAGCCACTCAGGCACCCTGCAATTTATTTTTCATGATTCCTTATAATATTTTAAAATGTTGCATTATCCTTTTTAAACTTAGAATACAAAAACTTACAAAAAAAGAAAAGAAAAATCTCATAAAGGTACACCACTTGAGGTTAACAGTTTTTATCATTTTAATGAATGTTATTCTAGATGTCTTCTATCTCTAGGGCTGGTCCAACAGAGGTTGTATTTTTTTAAAGATTTTATTTATTCATTTGAGAGAGAGAGAGAGAGAGAGAGCATGAATGGGGGGAGGGACAAGCAGACTCCTCACTGAGCAGGGAGCTCATGTGGGTTGGATCCCAAGACTCCAGGATCATGACCTGAGCGAAGGCAGATGCTTAACTGCCTGAGCCAGCTGGGTGCCCCGCCAACAGAGGTTTTAAATGAGTATTTAGTCTGATCTATTTCTACTTACCTTTCTGGCATTCGCTTTACTATTCAGAATATTTTTGTAACCCCAAGATTTTGTAGCCAGGTTTTGTATTGAATAACATGGTTTAATTGTTCTATATATCTTTTTAATCACATGGAGTATTTTTTTAGTTTAGAGAAAGAAGTTAAACTATTAGGCATTTATTTATAAAGTCAGTTAATGGGACTCATTCATCTTTACCATTGATTTACAATGCTCTAATTATAAAATTTATGTGTCATACATGCTACCATATCATTCTGGACTTCTTTGGATTTGTCAATGCATCTGTTATTTGTGTTTTAGGCCTACTGCATCTCATTTTAGCATATGCTGCCCCAAACACCTGCCACACCCTCCCTCCATGAGCCTCTTTTTGCTCAATCATCTTGTCTATTATTAATTTGTACATTTGTATATTATGTAATTTGTACATACATTTGGAACTCTTTTTTGAGTTGTCCCAAAAGAATGGAGTTTTGCATTGTAATTACTCTGTCAATTACTCTACCAATTAATTGGAACAGAATCAGTGTTTTTAATGCTATTCTATCCTTTCAACCAGAAACATGCTAGACATCTACAATTTTACACATATTTTACCATGACTCCTTTTAAAATATTATGACTTTTAATTTATAGAATTGTCAAATCACTATATGGTGCACCTGAAACTAATTTAGCATTATATGTCAATGAGACTTCAGTAATAAAACAAATTTTTAAGAATTATGACTTTCCTCAAACTTCTCACGATTAATTGTAGGCATTTTATATATAGTTACTTAGTACTGCAATTGTAAATGGGATCCATGATTCCGTTATATCTTTTTATTTCATTTATTTTACAGAGTTTTCCAGTATCTGTGGATGATCCTGATTTTCCTTCCTCTATTTTGCTCTTTGATTAGCAGTTAGTTCCTGGAACTCCTTAAAACTGTGTCACTTTCATGAAGATATCTTCCTTCTTTGCTTTTCTTGGGCCTTTTCTCCTGGTAAAAATATAATGAGACCAAACAAACCAGCACAGAAATGAGAAGACATCAAATCAGCATACATATCCTGCATTCTTTAGAGCAAGTTGATTCTTGATCCACCAGTTTTGACAAAAACCATGACCCCTGCCCCAAGGATTTGAGTGCATTTTGGGAAGACAGCTTCTGTAGTTTCAACTCTCACCTTTGGAGGCCAAGGGATCTGGATGCCAAAGGGATTTGGAAGAGGCAAGGGCAGTATACAAAAGTTTAAAAATCCTTTCTAATTCTTGATCACTTAAAAATACCTATATTTTATTTCTTTTTCCTTTTTTCTTTTTGAGTAGGCAGGCTTGAACTCATGACCCTGGGATCAAGACCTGAGCTGAGATCAAGAGTCTGATGTTTAACCGACTGAGCCATCCATGCACCCTATTTTCTTTCTCTTTCTTTCTCTCTTTCCTTATCTCTTTTAAGTAGGCTTCAAGCCCAAAAATTACCTATATTTTAAATTGGGTATTCTTCAGTATTCTAGAAGGATAAGCAAACCCCAAAAGAAATATGTACCACATGTGCTATATATCTCAAAATGTGTTTTCAAGAGCATCTGAAATTTTGTTTGTACATGTATCTTGATCATTTATGAAGCTACTGTGATCTGTAAGTCAAGAAAATTCATTGTCTTACTATTTTTTAAAAATCAAAAATTAAGACATCTGTAACAAAATTTCAAAGTTAGACATTAAAATGTACGTGAAAGAACAAAGAAACAAACTCTTCCTATTAAAATGTATGTGAAAGAACAAAGAAAGAGTTTGTTCTCTCAAACTCTTCCTAACATTCTTAATATAGAGAAATTGTTTTACTCGCTCTCTGTTTTCCATTTAACCTTATGGGCAAAAGACTTTGAACTTCATAACATAAGAACTATTAAAGTGAAAA